>NC_071501.1:58752393-59055423 GCF_028408465.1 Anastrepha ludens
TACCTCCTCGTTTGAATCTTTTTCCCGTCAGCCACAAATGGAGGGACCTACAGTTTCAAGCCGACTCCGAACGGCAGATATTTTTATGAGGAACTTTTTCATAGCAGAAAGTCACTCAGAGGTTTGCCATTGCCTGCCGAGGGGCGACCGCTATTAGAAAAATGTTTTTCTTAATTTTGGTGTTTCACGGAGATTCGAACCTACGTTCTCTCTGTGAATTCCGAATGGTAGTGCCGCTCCAACCCTTTCGGCTACGGCGGCCGCTTACTTAAAAAGAAAAGAAAACAACAAATAAGAATACAGGTAAGAATGCTTCTCGGAATATCTTATTACTGCGTTCTTTGTTCGGATCATTTTGAAGGAGGATGCTTATACCCTCTCCGCCCTTCCTTCTTAAATAAGAAAGCGCATTTGGCATCGTTTTTTATCGTCAGGAGGCTCTGGCCCTTCACCAAGTTCTCGTTCGCTTGCTAACGGCATCAACTCCAGGTTTGAAAGAGGCTCTCTACCTCATCCTGTTATTGGCCGTAAATCAAAAAAGTGTCGAACTTGAAAAAAGCCTTTATACCAAAATGCCATATAAAGGCGACCGTATAGCGAGGTATGGGTGTGCTAGATATATAGAGGTAGCCCTCCTTCATCACGGTATCCTATAACATGGTTTCGCTCTAACACGATAAGAAAAGTGAAAATACCTTTGTAAAGTATTGCCCGTCTTGCCGTCTTAAAGATACAATGTTGCCACTGAGATGTATACATTTCTATCTCAGTGAATGTTGGGGAAATTATTTCTTTTCATCTCTGTGGCCTGAAAACAAAAGAGTCCCACGACGTTGGTCGGCAGTCTGCATCGAGCCAATAACTTTTTAACACTAAGTTTCAGTCCCAAGTCATGTCCGAGAAAGATGAAAAACAACGTACAAGAGGAAATTAATTTCTTTAGAACTAAAGAAACAAATCTTGGATCGTGTTTTGAAAGGAGAAAAGACATCTCACATTGGAAAATGCCTTAATTTGAAAGAAGCAACAGTCCTCAAAAGAGAAAAAAAAATAAGTGCAGTTGCTGCATGATCATTCACATCCGCAAAACGTGCAACTCGCCCCCGGGCGTCAATAATTGAAAAAATGGAAAAGGCACTCAGCATTGCGCTTGATGATTGCTGTTTAAGAAAATTCCATTAGATGACACAACAATTCACAAACATCTTCAAGAACAAAGATAATCCTCAGTTAACCCAGATTTTGTGGCAAGTAAAGGTTGGTTTGAAAAATTCAAAAAACGTTTTACAATTGATAGCACAAGAATCCAAAGAGAACTTGCATTCTAGAAGAGCAAGATTACAGACCAGACAAGTTTTCAATGCCGACGAATCTGGCCTTTGGTGGAAAAACATGCCCAGTATAACCTTTCTATCGAAAAAAAGAAAAAAAAAAAACAGGATTTAAGGTACATCCATTTTGGGTGTTTGGCCGAGCTCCTCCTCCTATTTGTGGTGTGCGTGTTGATGTTGTTCCACAAATGTAGGGACCTACAGTTTCGAGCCGACTCCGAACGGCAGATATTTTTTCTATGACGAGCTTTTTCATGGCTGAAATACACTCGGAGGTTTGCCATTGCCTGCCGAGGGGCGACCGCTATTAGAAAAATGTTTTTCTTAATATTGGTTTTTCACCGAGATTCGAACCAACGTTCTTTCTGTGAATTTCGAATGGTAGTCCCGCACCTACCCATTCGGCTACGGCGGCCGCCCTTGATAGTTTATAGATCTTTAAACCCTCGTGCACTTAAAGGTGTAAATAAAAATACCTTGCCGGTATACATACATATTTCCAAAAGAAGAAGAGCGTTACAGTGGATTTTAGACGCATGCGCCGCAAAATCAATTAATGTAATGGAAGCTTGGACAAAATTTTCAATCAAACACTGCATCTCCATCTTGTTTTTGTCACTGAAAGACTGAAAACATCCATGTTTGCGTATTGGAAGACAACATGGCTCTCTTCAGTTGAAATAGAAAACGTGCCCGATCGGAGGCGAAGGTTTTGTGGATATGGCTATTGAGGACGTTCAAGATCTATTGGTGGAAGGAGAAGTTGAGGAAGCGGATTTCATGGAAATCGCATTCGAAGCTGTAAATAAAATCAATTCTGAGGATACTAGCACTGATGAATATTGTGCAGTTAGTAATTTAATATTAAAAAAATTAAAAGAAGGCCTGAGCTTACTTGAAAATCTCGAGTGATTTTTCTTGAATGCAGACTCTTCTACTAAAAAACATGCTCAGTTGATTATACTGAGTAGAGACGACAAAGAAATTTAATAAAATTTGACTTGTGTTAAATGAAAATATTGTAATATTTTTTTTTTTTGGGTTTTTATTGAACATACATTTATATTTGTAATAAAAATTAATTTGATTATGTAGACTTAAATTCTTTTTAATACGTTTCGGAACATAACCATCGTTTTTGTACTGGCTCTGGGTCTCATACAACACGGTTTCACAAAACACGGCAATTTCGAGGAACCTATCTACCGTGTTAGAGGAGGGTTACCTGCACATGACCTGTGCACGCCAGCTATGTGACACGATATTATTTACATACCGAAGCGATGCCAGTAAATGTATAACTCGAGCACAAGCTTTAACTCCAGTTGCTCAAACCAAGTAATTATTTGAATAACTAGATAAGAAATACACTCATATATGTAAGTGATATGGTGGCTATGTCACACCCTGTCACACTCTCACCGGGTTAATAAAAGTTGTCAGAGCTTCTCTTGATTGAAAATAAACACCTCTTAAGTACTCACTATACACCTATTTCCTCTCCATATTTTGCGTGTTTAGTTTAAGTTAGAGTGTGGTGAGTGTCAAAATAACACAGAGCACAGATGGATCCAGCGAATAGACCACCCTTTACATAGCTTTGTGACATTTGTGTGTTCTCAAAATGCAAAATTTTATTACCATGTCTATTAACTCAAATAAATGTATTTTATTGCCTTTGTAAAAGCGTTATGTGGCTAAGAAACTTTACTATAGCATTCGCCCTTTGAAATATGTATGACATCGTAGTATAATAGAATACATTCATATGTGTATATAGGCAGGCACGTAGAGGCGGCGGTCTAAGACCACCAAATCTAGTTTTATTCAGACTGAATGTTTGTACGTCAACACAGATGAGAGTTGGCTAGTAATATATATGTATTTATTTAAAAACTAAGTAAAATCATAGTTCATTTGCAATCCATTCATATTTCATTGCAATTATGACGGATTTCGAGCATCGAAAAAGAAAAAGCGACAAAAACTATATTTTTGTATGTGATATTGTGAATGTGTAAATAGGTATGCAAAGTACTCGTATGCACTTGTATGTATGTGTGCATGAACTGTTCTGTTAAAGATGTATTCATAGTGTCCATGGCGCCGCTGTTGGTGGTATTCCTAACTGCACAAAAATCAGTTTGTACTTTGCTGCCTGTGTGTGTACTTCCAACACACCAATTTGTTTTGCAGCTGCAGCATCATCCTAATGGCTGCAACCTGTCAGTAAGTTAACAATATTCTGACAAATTTTGTGGTTTGGTTTACACAACTACAACTCCACAGAAACTGTGGTTGCGGTTGCAGCTCTATTCTGGTTGTGGTTATGAAAGAAACAAACCTTTTGATTTTCTTTAAATTGTAACTCGAGACGTATGCACTACAGACATAGGTACATACATATGTACGAGTATACACATATCGTTGTAGGCGCTCCTAAACTCGTGGTTAGTTAAAAGCTGAATGTCAACAAATATGAAAATAAGAGTAAGTTATTGTCCGAAATAATTTGGGTTTATTTTGAAACATAAGCTCGTAAGTTTTATCAAAATTAATAGTAGATTTAAATAAAATTCCAAGTCAAAAATTTCTTGCAAATCAAAAAAATTTGATCTGAGTTGGTCCCAACCCACTTAAAATTATGGAAATAATTTGCACGCCGTCGAATTGGATCAAAATCGATTAGTTTGTTAAATAAAATGCGCTTTCCGTACTATTAATAATTATACCAATATTTATCTGCGCAAGAATGTATACAGGCATGAGTACATAAACATAAGTCGGGAAATTCTCGGTAGTAAAGCTTGCTCTATACCCCCCACTTCGCAGCTGTTTCCAGTCAACTGCTGTTTCCAGTTAACGCAAACGTGCACTGACTCTTCCGTTGTTCTAGTATTTAGATGGACTTCTTCACCGCAAGGTTAGTGCAAAGGCTGCCAGAGTGAACTGGAATTAAATAAGCTATATGAGCGCATATGGCTAACATACATGTACAGGGTGCATACGGTGGTTGAAGCCATGAGTTAATTTTGAGAAAATTTACGTCAGAAATAGGCTTAAATGAAAGGAAATTCAAATTACATAGACTGCAACTTAATTCAAGAAAGGAAGAGACATCCAGTTACTGACGCTAACTGTGCAAGTCACGCTGGTTTAAAAATCTCTAATTTTCTAAAGTGTGTCTGTTCATTCGTTCATAAGCTGGAAGTGCATAAGGCGGCGATGCAGAATCTCTTGCAAAATGTAAAAAACAAGAGGAACGTTCTAACACTGCCCGATGTAGAATTTATTCACAGGAGCAAGCGATCATGGACGAGAACCCTTCAAAATCAAAGAGGATCCTAGCGAAGGAGCTTAATGTTTCTGAGGGTCTTATAGGACGAGTTGTACACGAAGATCTTCGGTATAAATCCTACGATATGAGCAGAAGACAGTTTATGTCGAAGCAAAACTAATTTTTTATAAGAGCGTACAATTGTTCGCGTGTGCTGATGATATTGACATCATCGGCCTTAACAATCGTGCTGTTAAATCTGCTTTTTCCATAAAGAAGAAAAGCAAATTGGTCTGGTGATGAACGTGAACAAAACAAAGTACCTCATGTAATCATACAAAGAGTCGGCGCATTCGCGTATTTAGGAATCAGCCTTAAAATCCAACTGATCATCTCTCTTGCCAACAATTGCTACTTTGGACTAAGTAGGCAATTGAGTAGGAATCTTCTCTCTTGACGAACACAACTAACACTTTATAAGGCTTTCATCCAATGAGGCGTCCCTTGGAATGTTTGAAAGAAACATTCTTAGAAAAATGTTTGGACCTTTGTACCTATGTTAGCGACGGCGAGTATCGCAGGCGATGGGCACAATGAGCTGTATGAACTTTACGACGACATAGACATAGAGCAGCGAAGATCCAGCGGTTACGTTGGCTGGGACATGTCGTCGTATTCGATGCGGTACCAGCTGATAGTAGCAGAGGAAGAGGAAGGTCTCATATGCGTTGGAAAGATCAGGTGGAGAAGGACTTGGCTTCACTTGGAGTTTCCACGAGAAGGAAACCACTAGCGCGCTTTGTTAAATTCGGCTGAAATCGCGTATGCCACCACACTTACTTACTCAAGAATTATGAGTGAGTTCTGTTGCATGTATCGAGGTTCTAAAAACAGTACAGAGTGAACCATATGCAGTGTTACCAACTTCACACTGCTTGTATCTGTAAAAGAGCTCATGACATCAACGTCAAATCAAAAGCATTTGCGTCTCAGTTTTGTTGAATTTTTTTTCTGTGGTGGAATTCAAACGTAATAGCGTGATTTCATTATATTTGGCTGGAAAATCACAACCAGCCACTGTTCGTGAGACTGAGCTCACCTCAAAGTGAATAAAATGTTTGTGTATCGCACTTTAAAACGTTACAATGATACTGGTAGCATTGCAAAACGTTATGGAGGTGGACCAAAAAGAACCGCAACAACGCCAGAAATGGTTCGGAAAGGGAAGGCTCGACTTGAACGAAATCCACGTCGAAGTGGAGAAAAATGGCCACAGACAGCATTCGACGCATATTGAAAAATTAGCTCAAGGTCAAGGCTTACAAGTCCCAAAAAGCACACGATCTTTCACCCCAGCAAAAAAAGTTCGATGCAAAAGAGCAAAGGAGTTATTGCGCTTGCACGAACGTGGCGAATTTACTAACATTATGTTTTCTGATGAAAAAAATTTCCGAATTGAGTAGTTCATAAACACTCCAAACGATCGAGTTTACTTGACCGAATGCTCATACGAGAATTTGAGCTTACTTATGGCCACTCGAAGCAATTTCCCATCGCAAGTAATGGTTTGAGCCGCAGTGACCGCTGATGGACGCTCTCCAATCGTTTTTATCGAGCCTGGTGTCAAAGTAAACGCGACTTATTATCGGGAAAATGTTTTAGAAGCTGCTTTAGAGCCGTGGACACGCAAACATTTCGGCCGTAGGCCATGGACGTTCCAACAGGACTCGGCACCGTCTCATAAACCTGGTATGAACCAAGAATGGTTAAAAAATCATGTTCCACACTTCATTTCGTCCACCCAATGGCTTTCGCATTCGCCAGACCAAAACCGATGGACTACTCTATCTGGTCCATTTTGGAGAGCAAGGTGAGGACTAAAAAATATGCCAGTATGGATGCGCTGAAAAAGCGATTATACGAGAATGGGCTAAAATACCTCAAGATCACATTCGTGCAGCATGCAACTCATTTTTTGACCGTTTGAAGGCTATAGTCAAGACAAAAGGTGGTCATATCGAGCTAATGTGAATATATGTTAAAATTGTAATCATTTTTGAACAATTTTGTCTTTGAAATCAATAAAAACTAATTTCACACAAAAAAGTTATGGTGTTTTGAGTAGATAACAGTTCATATCGTTCACCCTGTAGTGAAACACGGGATGGGCTGTATACGTGGTGACAACCCATACATCTTTCAGCAAGGCTCTCCTCCTCCAATATTGCAGCTAATGGTAATTTTATTGAAAGATTTTGTAAATATATAGTAAGTTAATGTCGTATAAATAATTCTTGAGGTTTCACAAAATTGTGTTCAAAATAAAAGCTACCTAGTTTCACCCTCCAGTGGTCCTCAACTATCGTACGTACCCTGTACACATACCTACCCAAATGCAAGCACTCATGTCATATGGTATATGCATGTAAATGTTGTGCTGTCATTCGACTGACTATACATACACAAGTAGAATGCATGCGTTCTTCTACCTTGTAAGTAAATATTTTATATTTTGCATGTGACATCTCGTATTTTGCTTCCTCAGCACATTTCTTCCATGATCCGTACTAAAACCGTAGTTAAATAATATTTTCTCGTATTTCAGTTGAAAATTAATACTTTCAGTATTTCTTCCATAATAAAATGCAAATTAAGGCACTATCTACAATATGAGAGCACAAATTGTGCACGTTATAAATTTAATATCCACACTAATACGAGTGTACAAACACATGCACGTACATGAATTCGCATTTGAGAATTTCCATATACGAATATGAACACACATTTCATTCTTGTGCAACGAATGTCAGTTATGTGTCATACAACATACAAATATGAAATATGTGTTAAGATATCAATGATATTTCGTAATAGATCTACCGTTAGCTTTGACTTTATATATTTATTCCTTTAACGGAGATGACACTTGTCAGGCATAAATGATTTTAAACGGTTGCAATTCTTTTGAACTAATTGAATGTGCTTTTAACATTTGAAAATAATAGAATTAGTGATATGGCCTCAAAGTATGATATTAAGGATCTCAAAAGGTCATTCATATGAGGCGCTACGCGGCTTTATATGTGCATAATTAGGGAAAGAAGAGGGCAAAAACTCGGTCGACCAGAAAACTGACAAAAAACTCGACACAATGTTTCTCGGTTTTTGGGTTGTTCAAATAGTCCCTTTGTATTCTCTATCAACAAAATGTTTATTGTAAAATCCATACCAGCGGCGTATTTAATTTGGCATACAGTTTTTTCTAGCGTATTGTGCGACCTTTTAACTCATAAGCAACCAAATGTTGTCATTTAACATATTCGAGGCGTTAGTACATTTCCAAGACATCCTTCACCACTTCTAATAAGGTTTAATGATTTGGGAGTTTTATTCGAAACGAAAACTTCTTTCACTGCTCACATTAATTTTATTCTATCAAAATCGTACCCGGTCTCAGGCTTCATTCGTAGCAATGCATCTACATTTACTGATCCGTAACACATAAACTGCTGTTTACGGCTATTGTTCTTTCTCATTTAGAGTACGCTGTTGGTTTTTTAAGACCCTACGACTAACTTTCGTTTAATAGAATATAGTGCGTTCAAAAAATATTTCTTAAGCTTGCATTACGTTTCCTGATTTGAGTCCCCTGCTCCATTCTATAATTCTCCGCTAAAGCTAATTAATTTAGAATCTCTAGAAAAAAGAACAAGAGTTCTTTCACTTTCTTTTAGTTTCCCTGATGTTAATGGTATCGCCGACTGTCCAAATCTACTTGCGCAGATCAGCTTTAAGGTTCTACAAAGAAGTCTTCGCAATTTCTATCCTTTTTACGGGGAAAACTTCAAGACTAAATTTGCGAGTAATGCATCTATTGCACGCGCACTTCCAGACTATAATTCATTATCCAATTCCAGCCTGTTTGATTTCTATCTATAAGGGTCTAGATAAAGGATGTAATGGTGGCGGCCGTAGCCGAATGGGTTGATGTGCGACTATCATTCGGAAGTACGTAGGTTCGAGTTTCGGTGAAACACCAAAATGAAGAAAAAGTTTTTTCTAAAGCGGTCGCCCATCGCCAAGCAATGACAAGCCTCCGAGTGTATTTCTGCCATGAAAGAGCTCTTCATAAAAAATATCTGCCTTTCGTAGTCGGATTAAAACTGGGGGTCCCACCATTTGAGAAACAACAACAGGACGCACGCCAAAAATAAGAGGAGGAGCACGGCCAAACACCCAAATAGGGTGTAGGCGCCAATTATATATTACATAGTTGGATCTAATTTTGTAAAAATGTGAAATTTATAGTACTTGCTTAATACTGAATTTGTAGCATACGCATAAAATAGCATTAAGTATGTATTACTTTTGTAGCAAAGGCAACACTGTAAATAGAGATTAGCATTACATTCTACACCTGTAATATTATATTACATTCTACACAATGTTATTTAATCCACAAAAGCTTGAATTCTGTAAGCAAAAGCTCCATGCCTGAAGGTATAAAACAGCGCTCTCGTGTGATCGTCGTTCACTTTGCGAAATACGTCCACTCAAGACGTTGCATTTTTTGTACTCATCATTTTTGAACTCACAATTTTTTGTACCCACGTACCCCCTTTATAAATTTATATTGATTACTATTGTAATATTTTAGTTGCCAAATTTGGCTTGTTTTGCTTTAGATTAAAATAATTTGTACTGTAGATTAATAAAATAATTAAAATATTAATATATATTTGCAATGAAATAAGCAAAAATTAGAACTCAGAGGGCAATAGCACTTTTTAGTTAAGGGTAAGACTCCGTCAGAAAATATGAGATTTGCAAGTGGTATTTCGATTTCTTTGAAACTTTGGGAAATATTAGTTCTAGGTAAGATACATTCGAGCCTAAAAGGATTTTGAAAAATTTTCAAAACTGAGTCATCTACGCCATGTTGAAAATCGGGACCGTGTTTTTTTCAAAAATCAATATTTCTTGAACCGTTGGATGGATTTCAATGCAATTTACAGACAATATAGAAACAAATAAGTAGTTTAAATTAGTATTATGTTAAAAAAAAAAATTCGAAATTTTGACCAAAAAAATTTTTAGTTGATTTGGCCAGTTTTTTAGATTTTCTGTTATACACGTATCGATTCCTTATGATTTAACCTTTATTTTGAAAAAAAAAATTTTATGGTGTCTATAATAGTTCTCGAGACATTGCGATTTTAGTGGAAGCGCGCACGCACGGTTCAGGTAACAGGTGTGCAATGCGCGCTGCGTTATGTGTTCCTGTATGAAGTGACTGGAGCAGACTGCTGTAGGTCTGTGCGCGTTTTTCTACTCCCGCGCTGCGTAACCGCGAACTTCACGGTGCGCGCTTCCACTAAAATCGCAATATCTCGAGAACTATTATAGACACCATAAAATTTTTTTTTTCAAAATAAAGACCACTTGCAAATCTCATATTTTCTGACGGAGTCTTACCCTTAATGGACGGTAGAGATCGATGCAGCTGGAATGCCTACGAAAACATCCTTATTTCTCTACAAATTGTATTTCTTGTGTATATGAAGAAATAGAAACAAATAGTTTCGTTTTATATCTAAATCATAAGCGATACAGTTCCTTTCTGGAATGGCTAGTGTTTCTACCGAAAATGTTTATACTAACATATGATAGGTGCTATGTTCCAAGGGATCCAATGTTACTGGCCCAAGGAGTTTCTGTCTTATATTCGCATGACATGACATTTACGACGCTTTGCTTACTATTATGCAAGGAGCCCACGGTCAAAAGTGCGATCCTTAAGAACAACATATCGCAAAATTCGTAATTTGTCATTCCTTGTCGACAATTCAAAGGTTGGTGAAAAAATATCCAGAAACTGGGTCCGTCGAGTATAGAAAAAGGACTGGCAGACCAAAAACTGGGCGTTTTGTTGAGAATACCGCTGCTGTAGGGCAGTGTTGCTGAACAACTTACAACATCTTCAACAATTTGGCATTTATAAGTCGACTATTTGGCGGATTTATTTGTAGACCTTCCCATAGTGGGTATGTGGGTATTGAAATGATGTAGTTTTTCACATATAATTGTTAAGTACCGTATCTTGAATAAAAATAATAAAATTTGTTGATGTTTTATTTTTAAAACAACGTCTAAACGCGTTTTTTGAAAGACCCTTTATTAAAACTTTCATAAAAGTTGTGAGCACTACGCTAGCAAGTTTGAGATTTTTCTTAACATCGTTTTCACAATATGCCACAAAAGAGGAAACAACTTTTTTTCATCGGCAAGCTAAAAAGCTGGATTGCAATAAACTATGTACGTCACTTGAAGCAGAGGGTAAAAAGTGCTTTACTTCGCAGCTGCAGAAATTAACCCTAATTTAGTAAAAGCGGAAAAAACTGTGTTGCCAATAAGGAACTCATTTCGCAACTTTTCATAACTTTTTTTCCTCAACAAATTCTCATCCCCAACACTTCTTACGGGTGCACATTTTAAGCATTTCCTTACTGCCAGCGCCTTGCTAGCTACAGATATGAACTTCAAAAACTTCTTTTACATTCGCCAACTTATTTCATGACTTTTCATCCTATATTCCTGTTACACTCGTCGCTCTCTTCCTCTTCGTTCGTCCCTTTTTGGTATTTCGCCAGGACGAGATGGGGTACATTAAGAATGAAAGTAGTGCAGTGGAGTGAAAAATTATTATAGTGACAACAGCAAAGTCTAAAACTTCATATTAGAATAATGAAGCTCAAAATGTTAAATTAATGGGAAAAACGTATATTTCTTCACATTAGAAGTACGTTTGTATTCATTACCTATGTGTGCATATTGAGCAGATGCCATGGAGACAAAACAATTAGTTTTTACTGATGTATTTCTAGTGAACTCAGAACATCAAATAAATTTCCTTTCCATACAACAAGAAAGTGAACTTAAGGGGGGCCTTTATCAGTAGAATGCGACGAAGGAGCTGAAGGCCATCCAGGGGTGTATGGAGGACTGGTTGGCACATGTGTTGCTTCAGACGGGCCATATTTTGAAGGGGATAACATAAATTTGCCTGAAATTTAACTCTGTTTTGTTTTATTTAAACATTCGTAGTACTTGCTGATCATTGGAATTTGTCTTAATTATTGGCCAATTCCATGTTATCATTTACGTATTTATCATTTGGCTGGCTTTTGTATAAAATTCTCCCAATGTTCTAAAAAAAAATTAATAAAAAGATAAAAAAACATTTTTATAATGTAAACACACAAACTCTTTTCACTGTGGGAGTTAGAGTACTTATAACGGGTGATTTTTTAGCTATTATCTTTTTAAACAGTTGGTTTAAACAGCTGAGGCACGTATCGTGTTTTGTTTCACTGACAAACATCTTCAGTTTGGTCTATAATTTAACCATGAATCGTCTTACAAACGAACAACGCTTGCAAATCATTGAATTTTATTATAAAAATGCGTGTTCTGTTAAAAAAGTTGATCGCGCGCTTCCATTTTATGGTCAGTTTAATCGACCCACTGAAGCGGCTATTCGAGCTATTGTGACTAGATTTAGAACCAAATTTACATTATTGGACATCAAACCACCAACACGCTTACGTAGAGTGCGAAATGAAGAAAATATCGCAGCTGTATCGGCCAGTGTTAATGATGACCATCAATTATCGATTCGTCGCCGTTCGCAGCAATTGGGCCTCTGTTACTCAACAACGTGGAAAATTTTGCGAAAGGATTTAGGTGCGAAGCTTTTCAAAATACAGTTGATGCAAGAATTGAAGCCGAACGACCGACCGCAACGCAGAATTTTTGGTGAATGGGCTCTTCGAAAGTTGGCCGAAGATCCACTTTTTTATCGAAAAATTGTGTTCAGCGACGAAGCTCATTGTTGGATCAATGGGTACGTAAATAAGCAGAATTGTCGATTTTGGAGTGACGATTTAAATTAAAATTTCATGCATTTTTCTGAGTTTTACGTGTGTTTTTTTGAAAAACTTTCCTATAGCTCTTAAAAAATCACCCTATAGATACGAACATAAGGATGCACCTGCCGATTTAACTGCACTTTTAGCATCGCACTTCTAAAATAACTGTATACTCCCTCTCACGTGAGTAAGGCCAAATACTTTCATTTTGTTTGTGTGCTAATTTTCATTTCTGAGTCGCCAAAGGTTAAGATAAAAAGACACTGTGATCGTAAACTTTTATTTGTTTTATTTAATAATTTGTCTGATCATTATTATTCACAACTACTTTAAAAATGCGATTTGGAATACAAATATAAAGTTTTTGACGGGCTTGAAGAAATCGTGGGCCAAACTGCTTAAGTCTCGTGAATTATTACTATCTTTTATTAGTATGGAATTATCGTGACGATTCGAGAGGAGTGCTTGAACGCCAAGGAGCTTTATGTTTTACTAATCTATCTTTGAGTCCCAAATACGTTTTCAACTTATAACAGTTCAAGTTAAAATAAAAGTTTTGATGTTAAAGTCCAGTAAATCACATTCACTTTTGGGTTCAGTTGTGTAAGTGATTTCCTGTACGTAAACCAAATAAAATTACAATAATTAGCAGAATTAGTATACACTTAGTACATTGCACATTCGTGTCGTTGGTTATAACGCCTTGTACGATTTTTGTTTTTCATTAATTAGTAAAATTTTACTAATTTTATTATTTTGAGCGGTTATTAGAGACCCGTTGAATTCACGACTGGAAGCAGTTAACTACTATGCCAAAGAGTTTTTGCATGACAAGAATCTTCATCAAAAGCTTATTTTTATTTTGTTCGATATGATAAATTCTATTAAAACATTCGGACCATTCAATTTAGTTTAATTCTTTGCAACATACCACCTTGATTAAAAAGCTTCCGCAACAACCGCCAGGTGACACTCTAAGTCAGCTGATTTGAGTTATGTTTTTTTTTTATTGATTTGTCACATCTGTCATTAACATACCTAACAAAATTTTATCGCAATTGCTTGATATTTACCGAAAATAGAGTTCTAGAAATGTTTTGAGAGCGGAATTAAACGCTGGCATAAGTGCGTTACAGTTAATTGGGAGTAGTTTGAAGGCGATAATATCACTTTGGAGGAATAAACTTGTATTTTCAATTTGTGAATATATCCAGAGAACTTTTTGATCAAGGTGGTATGTGGGGAAATGTGTTTGCTTAAAGCAATAGTGTGGAATTTAAGGCGTTGGCCAGGGGCAAAGGCAGAAAATTTTGTATTTTCTTTCTCTTTAATTCTTCTTCTTCTCAATCAGCGCGATAACCACTTACGAGATTTTGGCCGAGTTTAACATAGCGTGCCGGAGCAGTTTGTATCCATTCCTAAAAATATTATTTTGTTAAAATAAAAAAGCGCCTTATATATGATTTTGAGTGTGTATATATACATATATAAATCTTTTACAGCAGTGACATCATCAAATCAAAGTCATTGATATTTGTTAATATTATTACACGCATCTTCAAAGATTTTGGATGTTTGCCAAAATCGACTACACCAGACCTTATGTTCATTAATTTTGCTCTCCCTTGTTTTCCCAATCCAAATAATATCTACAACGCATTCAAAACCGTCAGACTTAGTGATGTTGTTCGCAGGACGAAAGAGTTAGGTAGTAAATGGTGGTGGGGCTACATGAAGCTGATATGTGGCCGTGCCAAGAGAAATTGAGAAGCGAATATTTCTCTTGCACTTCGTATTTTTTTGCTTTTAGATGACTGCAGAAAATTGATTTCACCATTAGGAAAATAATGCGATTACTGTTGCTAGTAGTTGATTGGTTGTTGTTGTCGGATATGATGTCATTTATTGCAGTGTTAGTTGTTGCTTCTTGCTTGCCTTTGCCTGGCGTTGTGTTCACGGAAACAAATACAGAAAAGAATACGCAAACAGTATGAGTAATTGCATACTTTATATTCCCAACAAAAATTGTTGCTACATTGGAGAGAAGTAGTAGGTACTACATGCCATACCCGTTACGGAATATTATATGCTTAACCAAGTTTCAGTTGATCAATGGGCGTTGAAATGAGTCTGAGGGAATCTATTGCCCACAATATGAAGGTAATCCATAAAAAAAAAGCTTGACAATTTCTGGACTGTGCACAATACATTAATTTGCGAGGCTTTTGGTTTAAATTTTTGCTTAAATAAAATAAATGATTGGCGCGTACACTTCTGTTAGGTGTTTGGCCGAGCTCCTCCTCCTATTTGTGGTGTGCGTCTTGATGTTGTTCCACAAATGGAGGGACCTACAGTTTCAAGCCGACTCCGAACGGCAGATATTTTTATGAGGAGCTTTTTCATGGTAGAAATACACTCGTAGGTTTGCCATTGCCTGCCGAGGGGCGACCGCTATTAGAAAAATGTTTTTATTAATTTTGCTTTCACCGAGATTCGAACCAACGACCTCTCAGTGAATTCCGAATGGTAATCACGCACCAACCCATTCGGCTACGGCGGCCGCCTTTTACATTTTTGCTTACTAAGTAGAAATTCGAAGGAAAGGTATCCACTCCGCACCTCTACAGGATGGGCCATATAGCGTTTGCTTTTTGAACCACCTATTTTTTTGAGAATGGTAACACAAATGACATGTCAAATTTGTTCATAGTTTACTTAAAGGTTTAACATTTACGAAATAGGACGCTATACGCTTGGACAAAATTGGGAAATATTGAAAACCTATTTAAAAGTGGTGAGTATTCTTCTTCTTCCGCGGTTACAGTAAATGGCGAGCGTTACCGTGACATGCTCAACGAGTTTTTGTTTCCAGAAATTGAAGAGGATGACATGGACGACATTTGGTTTCAACAGGACGGTGCAACTTGTCACACTGCCAAAGTTACATTCGAACTGACTATTTTCTGTGGGGAGCCGTTAAGGGCAAATGCTATGCGAACCATCCAGAGACGATTGATGCTTTAAAACACGAAATCGAAGTTGCCATTCATGAAATTGGAGCCCAAACAATCGAAAATGTGCTTAAAAATTGGGTTGATCGAATGGCCTACTGTAAAGCCAGTCGTGGCAGTCATTTGAACGATATTATTTTTCATTCATAAATGACAATGTTCAATCTTCAAAATAAAAAAAAAAACATTTCAAAAAATATTGATTAGTTTTTTTATAGCCGATTCAAAAAGCAAATTTTACATGGCCCACCCTATAACAGAATACTTCGTATTGAATCATGAAGCAATAATTAAAGGTGATGTAAGTAGCCAATTTTCACCCTGTGTTAGCCATCTTGAAGCTACTTAATAAATCCGTGTTGTCCTCTTGGAAAAGCTACTTTTTATTTCAGAGCAAATTCTAAAGAAAAAGTACTCAAAAGCCTATAAATTAAAACTTTTGCTGAAAAAGTTAGCAGGCAATACTGTTTTGCCTATTCTATTTTGCTTAGACTTTCGCATCTTTCAATTCTATTGAAAGTTCTGTGAAAATTATTTATTTTATTTATTTTTTTATTTTTTAAAAGCTTAAATAACAATACAATTGCTAAATAAACAAAAAGATAACGCAGCGCTAGCAACGGAGGCTTTCAGCTGGCTGGTGAAGAATTCCTGGTTTATATACGTCGTAGAAGATCAGAGTCCTTCAGAAATTTATAGATTTTCGAAATGTTGGAATCGGAAGGATTAATTAATAGCGATAGTGCATCATGACCGTCAAAATTCTGCTGTCTTTGTCTATCTAGTCCAGGGCAAAAGGCTAACAAGTGCAGGATACTGACTGGAGTATTACAAAATGGACACAGGCTTGGTTGCCTCCCTTGCAGTAGATATGCATTGGTGATTACACTGTGACCAATGCGTAGGCGAGTATATGGCGTAGTATAGTTAAATGGGAGGGATGATAGATAAGTTGGTTTAGTACGATTAGGATTAATCCTGGAGTAATGGTGGCTATAGTGAAACCAGTCAGCTACTAGTTTGGTTTGCCTATGCTGCTTTATAAGTCGATAAACATCATTTTTACATAAAAGGTTTGATGTGATCGTAGGAGTAATGCTCATATCCTTGGCAGTATTATCAGCGATTGTATCGCCGTTGATGCATGAATGCCCTGGTACCCACATGTTTTTGATATTATGAGGGTGAGAAATCAGGATATTTCTTATGGTTCCAATAATGTGGTTGGAATTATTATAGTTCTTTATGGCCTGAAAACAGGACATACTGTCTGTGCATATAATGTATTTCCCCCTTCGATTTTGACGAATACTGCATGGCGTAGAGAACTGCTGTTGCTTCTGCGGTGAAAATTGAACAAAACGGAAGTAGTAGTCAATACGATATAGGCTCTCCATTCTCTTTCACGACAGCAAAGGAAGTGTAATTCGCTTTGGAACCATCGGTGAAGATTAGCTGCCAACTAGTGCTTTTAAAGCTAGATGAAATTTCTAAAAAATGTGCGCAATACTCTACCGATGTCGTAGTAGATTTTTGCATGTAACTTAAGTCGTTTATAAAAGAAGATTTTTTTAGCACCCATGGCGGGTAATGGCCTTGTCTCGTCGATAATAGTCTTAAGGGCAGTCCATTGTCTTTTGCAAAAGAGGCGCATTTGGAAATTGATGAAGCTATCTTAGGAGCCCGTGCACGCACGGCTGCCGAGTGAAAGCATTTTTGTAGCAAAGCATTAGAAGTGAGAGCAAGCTTAGGATAAAGTTTCCTTATATTGTCCTCCACATTGTCGATTAGTGATGGTAGACCTGATTCTGCCAAGATGTTTTTTATTGGCGAAGTAGGAAATGCACGTAAAGATCGTCGGACTGCAGTATGGTAAGGAGACGCTAGGAGCTTGATGTTATTTTTGCATGTTGGCCATATATTTCTACGCCATAGTTGATAGAGGATAAGAGGAGCGCCTTTGTAACGTTGACCAGCAATTCAGAGTTGATAAGCGAGCGTTTGCAAGATAAGTAAACAATAAACTAATAAATTTGTAATTTTTTCAATTTTAACTCTTCTAACTCCAATGTTTTTCTTACGTGGAGGAATGATCGACTGAACTTCTGCTTTTGCAATGTCTTTACGGTAACAAATGGACATACATACATATATTGTCATATATTGTTATGCTCGAAATACGAAATTAAATTTTCTGTTTTATCTCATTCCTGTCGTTAACATATCATGGCAGCCAAGTCTATATCAAATTCAATGGTTTAACAAGTTACTCTCTTAATGCATATGAAGGATGCTAAAAGTCTGCATTTATTTCAGGAATAAAAGTTTGTAAAAACAGTTATGAAACGTACATTTACGTTCGTACGGTACTGAAATGAGGAAATTTGCAACACGTCGTAATGCAAAGGTTACTAAACATGGCTTTATATGCATAAGAGTGAAATAATTTTCCAAAATATTTTTGTTTACTAGCTGCATTTCCATTTTAATGTAATGAAAATACTCCTTTAGAGACTCCATTTTTTTACTTTTGTCTCGTTTCCCATCTAAATAATATTTGTTTTACAACCGCGAACTAACTTAAAACACATACATAAGTAACATCACATATTTGTGAGTGCTCTTGTGTTAGATAAACATCCAAAATATTCTAAGTAAATATTATATTCGCTTTAAAACAAAAACAATAATTTTTCTGTTGTTTTGTTTTAATGTAGAAGTAATAACCAATATACCAACGATTCATTAAATGAGGACGCTGACTTTGATAGCTTACACGAAGATGCCCTTGAATATATTGCCGGTTACATAATACGCAAATTAAAGTTGACCAATTGTTCATGCAATGAGCCTACATTTACTTGGGTTGACACTTTATCTAAGGGCGGATTAGTTAAACCAAGCACCGAGTTCTTGGACAAAATTAAAATGTTGGAATCAGCGTTTAACCAGTTCAACGGCAGGGAGCTTTACGGTGGGATATCATTTTTACAAAAATTGTTCAAATTAATGAGCATTCGATAAGATAATTGTAAGTAAAGTATGCAATGCTTTGGGCGTCTACTTGTGTTTCTGCGTATATATGAATTTATCTTTTTTTTAACACAGATTTTATACTTGTAACTTTGCAGGTAATCTCGTTAAAAAATCAAATGTATGATTAGCGGACGTGACGAAATAAAAGTGGTTTTTCCTCGTTAAGAGTTTCCACTATTCTCAAATTGTTTTATTATATTTATTACTTCAGTGTAGGTTTACAAATGGCACCTATAGATTCCAATCCGATGCATGGTCAAAATACATATATATATGACACAAATCCATGGGAATAGTTAAGTTAAAAATATAAATAATTAAGTACCACTTATAAAATAACATAAAATTATTCTATGGCTTACAACGACCTTTTTCAATTTTTTACTACATTTTCCGAAAGGGGATCAACTTATGCCCTTTTTTCCCTTGCTTCCAAATTGCATCAATGGATTAAGTAGCATCCGAAATCAGTTGTCAAACTTTACTTAACCTTGTATAATTGAATCATGGTATTAAATAATTGTATCCCCATACACTTTAAAAGCAAGGCTCGAAACCTTTTTATTTTATACTCGTGTAATCTGCCAAAATATATGGTGTGATTGTATGATTTGTGAAAAATAATCAGACGAACTTAGTAGTTCCGAATCCTGTTTCGTAAATATATGTGTGTTTTTAAATCTACATAAAATATTTGGTAAATATATTAACATATAACAAGTATTTTTATTTATTTATTTACTTATTTATTCGTCTATAGAGATTATTACGGACTACTAGATTAGTTAAACAATTTAAATAAATTCAACTTAAAATTAAATATATTAAAATTAAAATTTATAACAAATATTTTAAATAAATTCCACATAAAATTAAATACATTTAAACTAAAATGTATAACTTCGGAGGAAGCATTGCATTGTCAGATGAATCTTGATATAGGCCTGCTATGTGCATAATTAGCTTTATGTACAGCGCCCGTGAAAATTCTAACCTGCCCGAATTTTCCTTTTGGGGCTTAGCGAATCGTAAATTTCCCCACAGTCTACTAAACCATTAAGAACATTGTATATAAACATTATTGAAGAGTAAGTTCTTATATCAGATAAACTCTGTAAGCCTAAGAGTTTCCGCCTACCCAAATAATCGGGACAACCATTTGGCTAATGCAAACTTAGTAAAAATTTAGTGCACTTTTTCTATTTTATTTGAAGCAGTAAAGGTTCAAAATTATACAACGATAACCTAGGAGACTGCGTAACAACGAAACATACAGCGCTTTTAGATCCACTTTTTTATCGAAAAATTGTGTTCAGCGACGAAGCTCATTTTAGGATCAATGGGTACGTAAATAAGCAGAATTGTTGATTTTGGAGTGAAGATCAGCCAGAATAATTGCAAGAGCTACCAATGTATCCAGGAAAGGTCACAGTTTGATGCGATTTATGGGCTGGAGGTATCATTGGACCGTACTTCTTCAAAGATGCTGCGAATCGTAACGTAACTGTGAATGGTGAGCGCTACCGTGAAATGATATCCAACTTTTTTTGCCCAAATGCAAGAGCTTGACTTGCATGACATGTGGTTTCAGCATGACGGTGCCACATGCCACACAGCACGCGTAACAATGGACTAGTTGAGAGGCGAGTTCGGTGAACATTTTATTTCACGTTCGGGACCTGTCAATTGGCCACCCATATCGTGCGATATAACGCCTTTAGATTATTTTTGTGGTCTATGTTAAAGCTCATGACTATTCGGGCAAGCCTGCTTCAATTAACGCATTGGAAGACAACATTAAAGCATTTATATGTGAGATACCCGCCGAAACATTTAGCTATTGAGATAGATATGAAAGTTGAATGTAGTTTAAAAGATGGGAGCAAATTATTACTATTTTTCATATTAGCGATTGCGAGTTTGTCGCCATTTGGTGACACGATAAAACTCGCCATGATGTCTAATGGCAACGGGCCAACTGAAGGGTTATTATTTGAGTACTACTTATCCTACACCTGGGAACAAATTTGCTATAGATTGCAAGAGACAATGGGATTGTCCGATGTAATATTTCCATAGACAAACCTAGTTGGATAAGCTTTTCATTTCCGCTGTGAGTTGGCGTAATACCAAAGAATATTGGGGTTGGATCTTAACTTTGATTCTACATTTAAGAAATGCGGCCTGAGTAAGTAAATATGCAGATAATCCCACTCTTTTCTTAATCGATGAAAGTTTTTATTGACAGTATCTATTTAGGTTTGATTGCTTGTATTGTTTAAGCTGAATTCTTTGCATTTTTTAAATGGCATCATCTTGAATTAAGCAAGGGAGATTTATTATGCTGAGACAATTTCCTTAGAAATTCAATTAAGTAAAATATTAGCGGATATTTCAAAATTTATTCTTTGAGCTTAAAAGCGACCAAACTATATTGTTTTTATGATTATTCACTTCCATGATACTGTCTGGAAAACCGTCTTCGCTGTATAATTGGAAGTGATGCAAATTCCCACGGTCCTGAATTTTTATTTAGAACTCACATTTACATACTTTCAAAAATGGTACCTGATTGCCTGAACTTTCTCAACATGCAGTATTATTAGATTGGGTTCCTGGACACGAGGGAAACGAAATGGCATATAGCTAAAAAGTGGCAAATATGCCTTGGTCCTCAGCCTTTCTTACAAAGAGCCACATCAACAAACTTCTCAGGAGATGGGAGGAGAAGAAGTTCGTTGAACACTGTCCCAATGCCGGACAGAGGAATTTCTGATAAACTACTTTCACTCAGCACAGTAGACTTAAAAATACTTTTAACTGGTTACTTTACAGGCCACTAGGATATCACCTAAACGAAATTGGTCTGCCTGAGACCATCATGTGTCTATTCTGTGAAATTGACACTGAAAATTCAGAACACATTCTTTGTAAATGTGTTGCCTCAAAGTAAAGGGTACCCCAACAGGCTTTGCACAATAGATCTATTTCGGTCGCAGTGCGCAGTAGCCTAATAATAATAATAATAATACTTCCGAGATGTCATAATTGGAATAGTCACGACCAAAAGGGACTATGCAACGTGATTTTACTTCGTAGCTACATTTTGTTTCGCAATTTGACGTTCAGCTGGAACTTTTTTCAAGGGGCCCTTCGTAATAGCCCTTGTTTTACATACTACACTGGTATCCGGATTTTATATAATATCATTTTGTGGTGGTATAAGACTATATTAGCTTGAGTCTGCTTAAGGTAAACATTAAATTGTTTTTTAATAGCGTTCTATATACTAAACTATTTGCATATTTTTTTAATATTGTAATTATTAAAGTTATTCCTTATCACATTCGTCGATATACATATGATATTTTGGGCGCCTAAAATTGTATACGTGTGGAATGATTCGTAATGTGTACCATTTTGCTAATGTAATAAGTTATTGCATAATATCGTAAGGCGCTTACAATCAAATAGTCTTGTAAATTATGTTTTAAATTTCTAGAAAGCCATTCAACTTTCTATACTTCAAAGTGTAGTACTCAAAGTGAACTACATAAGTAAATTACTTTTAATTTTTCTACATGCTAGTTGTCATTTGCCTAACATTTGTTGTCATTTGACTGCCATTGCCATGCTTAGACTCGGAAAGATCTACGTTTACTTCTTCAAAACATAAAATATAAATCGAGTATATATTGGCGAACAAATTTTTATAAGTATGTACCCTCCCAAAGCCCCGGATAACTGTAAAGCAAATGGCTTCTCATAAATTTTTAAATATTATACCCTCATATTTATATTAAATATGCATACATATATGTAGGTATGTACAAGTATATTTTTACCAGAGGCAACTGCCATTTTCAGCATTACTGTTCTTCGACATGATTCTCACCCATTCAATGGGCTATTTTGCGTTAATTCATTTTACTTCCACGCCAACAACAACAACAAATCATATCAGTGCTATTCGTTGTGGCCGACCATAGATTTTGCAGTTGCTGCTGCAGTGATTTTAATCATTTCAAGCCCTGATAATGCATTATGTTGTTATCCAACGCGGCGGCTGATTCAACGTACAGTGTAGTGTACGCTGATAGACTTTGGGATTGTGTGGCATGTGGCGTGCTGTAAGCAGCATTAGGCATTAGCATTACAGTATTGTGTAGAAACGTCTGTGGCTCAGCAGCTGAAGCACTGCGGCGGCAGCAGTGGTAAGTGTGGAAACTGAAGCAGCGACGGTTTCAATGAGCATGAACACATTCATTTATCTTCTTCGCACGCTTCGTTGCAACTCGCAACGCACAAATGCAATTTGGCGCTTTCCGTCGCTTCCGATTTTTCTCTAACCCGCACTGCCTCACGGTAGTCCCATGGGCCTTTAGCAGCTGGCAGCGATATGTTGTTGCTTCTACGTGCGTTCACTAGCTTCGGTTTTCCAATTATGCCGCTGCCAACTACACACATGTTGCCTTTGCTGCTCCGAGGGATCCAAGCAATCTATGTATTGTTGTTTGCCTAGGCGTTGTTCAATTGGCGGTGGGTGAGAAGAGAGGCGGTGGGACTACGCCATTGTGTGTTTGCCTGTTGTTGTGACTGTGCTTTTAGCGCACAACGAATACCGTAGAGTTGTTTCTGGTTTCTAATGCTCGCCTGATTTCCAGTCGATATTATTCTTAAGCGGCAACAACAAAATTATGTACTAAACTTTTGCTAGTATTAGTACTAGAAACACTAGTACGTAGATACACTATGCAGTGGCTTCGGTTTGCCGGCAATCTGATGCTTGCTGTTGCCACAAATCCCTTCAATTTCAACGTCGAATTGTGACACTATGGGAGGCAACATCCGTAACAAGTTTGCGGTCAGCTGCAGCATTGAGCTCCACTGAGTCGCGAACGCATTTCTGGCCACAATAATCTTGTAAGGAATTAGTTGTTCGAACCTAATCAATTACCAATGCAATTACAAACTTTGCTTAATCTGTTTACTGAGAACGCAGTTATAGCCGTAGTGTATTTATGCTTCAATATGCGACAGTTTGTTATTTTGTTTGTGCATGGGAAAACTAAGCATACCTGCAGTAAAAATTCGAAATCGATAGTCCAACTGCTAGTGCTAGTGTTTTTATATACGCTCTACCGGTCACAACCGATGCTTTCTGAAGATGACCTCTAATTGAGCTCGAAATATTGATAATTAAATAATAACAATAATAAAATAATGATGCGAAAAGAGAAAAAAAACGAAAACTGTATATTTGGAGATATTAAAGAATACTTTATTGCTACACATGTATTGGGTGTTTTTTATCTGCATGAGAAAAATATATATCGATAACTATAGTTTGACAGCTGAGTATGGCAAATCATCATGAATCGCTTAACGCCAGAACAACGCTTCCAAATTGTGGAGCTTTACTAAGAAAAAATAAATCTGTTTGCGAAGTTCATAAAGTACTGACGTCACTCGGTTCTTATTTCTTTCGAAATGAGGAAGGAGCTACCGTTACTGTGAATGGCGAGCACTTTGGAGCTTTGCTGGCTGAATTCTTTTTCCCCAAAATTAGTCAGCTTAACATCGACGGCACTTGGTTCCAACAATATGGCGCAACTTGCCGTACAGCGCGTTTAACAATCGATTCATTGCAATATCCAAGCCACCATTGACGCCATCAAGGCAGATTTATTGAAAAAAGTAGTCGTAAACTGGACTGATCGAAGACCATGTAACTCGTATCCTCGGCGGACACATGCCGGATATAATACTCAAATTATCTATATGAAATTATCTACCATTCCAACTAAACTTACGTTTTTTATTACCACTTTTTGTTCTGAAGTGCGAATTCCCACTGAAACTATAAAAAGTTTTTTGAAGTTTAAAACAAAGTTTGGAGGGAAAGCTCGACCCAACTCCTTAAAACGATGCGGATGTTAGACTTTAACCTAAGATACTTAGCGATGGCCAATTATATCGATACTGATAACACTAATTGTATGGCACATTGTTAGTATAAATAACTTCTCTTTTTTATTTGGTTCATTAATAGTCACAAACCGTTACAACCCGGGTCATCAAGTTAGGATTAAGTTTCTTATTAGAAAAGAAAGAAATTACGTAGTCTTGAAAGAGACTTGTTAAAATCATCAGTCGGTCAGTGACGGTAGTGGCTGAACAAGATTTTCAAAAAAACGAAAAATTAGTTGTGTCAGATAGTAGAAGAGTTGACTTGAATAAATTTTATATGAACATTTGCACATAAAAAAAAAAAAAATAGTAAGCTTTGGGTACCGCAAATGCCCATACCGTTCAGGAGCTTTAATTTGAAAGTTGTAAAGATTTATTTTGGAATTGTCAGAGTGATTTAAACACTATGACCGTTGGTGAAATCGATTCCTCAGTAGAATCTGCAGTTTAAACAGAGTCGATTCAGAAGATAAAAATTGGCGAAAGGCTTTCCAAAAAAGTTAAAAGTGGGAAGTCAATTGCCGCCATTTTCTAGAATAGCGAGGGAAGTTTGTACTTTCCAAGAGGAATGTTAATTTATTTATTTTATTATTTATTATTTAAATAAATAATAATAATGTCGCGTTCATATAATGTCGCATTTATTGCGCTCTGGGTCAGAGGTGTTAAATTTTCATGTTCTTTTCTAAGCATAAGCGCGAAACTCAGTGTTCTTTTATGAAACTGTGGCACGTTTGGCTGGGGCTAGATCAAATTACATATGTTTTGTTCGCGTTATCTAGGGCAGTATCCGTGGTCAAATGGGTTGGTGCGTGAGTACCTTTCGGGAGTTTGTAGTTTCGAATCTCCCTACATGAAACAGGAAAATTGTACGAAAAGTTTTTTTTTAAGAGCGGAAACCCCTCGGTAGGCAATGGCAAATCTCAGAGTGAAAAGGCTCCTAATAAAAAACTATTTGCAGTTCGGAGTCAGCTTAAAACTGTAGGTCATTCCATTTGTAGAACAACATCAAGACGCACCCACAAATAGGAAGAGGAGCTCGACCGAACTTTGTTACGAATTACCATGAATTCTCGCAAGTTATCACGATTCCACAGAGATATTCATTTTTTTTTAATTTTCCTTGTATTTCCCTGAACAAAGAATAACATATCTAAAAAATTTCATTGAAATGTATTAATTTTTGAATATTTTGATAAACATATATGTGTCTATATCTATCTCGATATTTTTATGCTGATATATGGTATACAAGGTAGTGCCAAATTAATCGTCCAATTTTGTGCCACCTTGTGCACCAGTGCGCGCTAATATTAAAATTGTTAAGCTGTGGCAGGAGCTAAAACATTTAGTTTGAGCTTTTCTTTCGTTTAATGCCAAAAATGAGCCTCACACAGGAAAACAAATCACAAAAAGTCTACGAAATCGAGGAATTAATTGTTAAAACTGACAAAAGTAATTTGAAATATTTAAAAATCGCTTTGTTCGCGTGTCACCTGAATTACCGGCGAACAGCTAATTGTACCGAAACGCTGTTAAATTTGTAAGGTAACTGATGTAAATTTTCATTTATTTCACAAAAAAAAAATAAGTACGGCTTAAACTATTGCGAATATCATTTAGTAGGAAGGTAATAGTTTTGATTAGAGTTGCAGCATTCCAGGCGGAGGGTTGAAGCAAATCGTTGTTTAAAATAAAGTTTTACACCATTTTGTGGTTTGATTTATGGCCTTGCAGATTACCTGACATGTTCACATGTTAAATTGCATTTCTGTATGATATACCAAAAATGTGCATTGCTATCTCACGTACAGTCTGTCACACAGCCACATATGTGTTCATGAGGTGAAACTCACAGATGTGCTCAACTATTCATACATTTGTTGATCTTGTTGACAGAGGGTTTAAGTTGTTGAATAAAGTTATTCTAAAACTTCTTGACATATGCTGAAATTCTTTAAAACACTTAGTTAAACATGCAGAACGCACACGAAATTTTGAAAGTTGTTGGGAACATTGCAGTGGAATAAATGATGCTGTCATAAATTCCAAGGCATGCATAAAAATGGATGCATAGTTACATATATTATTGTACTTACACAAACAGTTTTATACATAGCAAAACTCATACTGCTTATGTACAATATGTATGTGAACATGCATGTTCTTGCCGGGAAAAACATTTGAGACCGTATATGCTGAAGGTAGATGTTGTTTTAAAATAAAACGTGTACAATTTAGATATTTTCAGGTTTCACTATTTTTATTCAAAACACTTTTGAAAGATCCTTTACTGATATGATGTTCGGCTAACTGTGAGTACTTACGTATTACGTGTTGCGATTAGATTATGCAATGATTTTCGATTCCCACAGCAAAACACACTTGTTGGTTTTAAAAATATTATTTTTATTGATTTCACTTAATTGTTGAGTCATACAAATCACATATATCCTTTAAATTAAAACTTAGTCAACTTATTGCTTAATATGAAATAACATAATAACATTTTCGTGAATCTATTCAGTTGGAGGTTTTAGGAATTGTTGATATGCTGACCAAAAAAGAAAAATTAGAGGAGAGAAGAGGCCAAACAATACTTAAAAATGTATGCGCATCTATGTATTTATATGCATATATACAAACATATACACCCCGTTGCTTAATTATAAGCGCTCAATCATTTTATTTATATTTTTTATTGATTTAAAAATAATAATTTTTATATGCAATGTTGGCACACGAGTCTTTAGAGAAACAAGTTCACAGTGGCGCCAACAAAGTACAGCATTTGTTTTAGGCAAGAATAGAGGAGACAAATATAAATATTGCGAAATTATAAATGCATAGTACGGATGTTAAGAAACGTAGAAATTTAAAGGAGTTTTGTCATTTTATACGAAAGTACCACGTGGTACACAACTTACACAAATGGAAAAAGCTAACATTTATAAAAAAGAAAGAAAATTACGGAGCTACAAATAATCAGCATAAAGCGCTTGCGAAATATCAAGACTGAATGTGACCTCAATGTTACTCAGGCTATGTTAAGTCAAGTTTAAAAGCGTTCGGGCATTATTAAGTTTTCTAAATTGAAGCCAACTCCAAAATTTAGCATTGCCCACAAAAAGAGACTGAAAACCTTTACTCCTTTAGGGGGCGTCCATAAATTACGTGAGGTGTTTTTTTCAATTTTCTGACCCTCCCTCCCCCCCTGGTCAGATGTCGTGAGATTTTATTCAACCCCCTCCCCCATCCCCCAATCTCACGTGAGATTTTTCAAAATGTGGGTTTCCTATGTAAACGCGTTGGATTGTTATTGTAAAAAGAAAAAAAATTTGCTTCGTGCTTTTATTTACGACTAGTTAAGACTAGTAATCAATATTGCTGAGAGTTATAAGTGTAATAAAAATTTAACAATAGAAGACTTAAATCGTAACTACTGCGATTAAAAAAAGAATATCTACTCTAATTCAGTCCATGGAGAATCATGCGCGGTTTCAAGAGAGACTATTGGGACCAACATGTCCATATGATTTTCAGTAAAATCATGTGCTCCTTCAACTTCGTTCTAATCTAGCCACTCTAAGCCGTTGACGCTTGCGCACAGTAACTCATTAGCTCGTCTTGTGACAATCCGTGAGGGTCGCACTTTGCGGAACATACGCGCTTGCTTAGCTGGTGCAATGTGAGCTGCTCTCCTGTGCTCTGCAGCTCTTGTGATAGATGCGAAGTAAATACCGCATGTACTGCAGCATATTTTCTCTAAATCATCACGTATACTTGGGCAATAGAGATCAATAGGCGTGCTGATGAAGGCATTCAGCGGTTGAATCGGTACGCGTATTAGAAATGGAGCAAATGATTTTCCGTCATGTTCTTTAAGGTCCGGAATTGTCAAACGTCAACCTGAGTGATAGAGCGTTCGGCTCATAGTGGCGCGAAAACAACCGACGGGCTACACTGTACCGCAAATTCAGATTAAATTGAGCTATTTGGTATAAAACAAATATGGTGGTTTGACAGTAGTAATGTATAACGTCGAAGTATGAATGAAATTATTTTCTTTCGAACGAATTAGGGAATGATCTTAATCATACTACGATTTCGCTTGAGATTAAATCTTAAGCATGTACAATTTTTTTGTTTCAATCAGAAAAAAAATTGCTTGATATTTGCCGCGACCCCCCCTCTCTCCAACGTAAGATTAGATGAGATTTGACTCGACCCCCTTCCCCCTTAAACATCTCACGTAATTTATGGACGCCCCCTTACCAATTTTTTTTGAGGTTATCTTTTCTGATGAAAAGAAATTTAGCTGAGATTGGCTAGATGGATGTAATAAGTATTGGAGAGATTTGCGTTTAGAGCCAAGATATTTTTCAAAAGGAAATTTTGGCGGTGGATATCTGATGCTGTGACTACACTTGCAAAGATCAATATCCACTTCCTATCGATACGCATGAATTCCGAAAAGTACATAAGCTTACTTTCGGATAAATTGCTGCCATTTGACAATGTGTATTCTGGCGAAAATCTTGTTTTTCAGCAAAACAATGCGGTCTGTCATTCATCTAATGGTTTGCTGAACCATGTATCCCCTTTCTTGAGTGGCCATCGATTTCTCCAGATCGCAATATCATGCAGAACGCGTGGGGTGAATTGGTTTGGGCACTTTATGAAGGAAATAAGCAGTGTTCAATAAAGGAAGAGTGGAATGTTGCCTTTCTTCGCTCATGGAACTTAAGTAATAAAAATATTTTCTTTAAAGCACATTAACAAATGTAAGTGAGATTAGTCTATAAGTGAGCGTTTATAATTATGCAACGGGGTATATAAAATGCATATATCCGAGTTGGGCAATTATTTCTAAATACCTTTAGTAAGTTCTTAAAACAGAAGCTTCGTTTTTACCGCACTTTTACGTTTGCATATTAAGTTAATCTCCATGCGCCTAGAAAAATATTTTTCTTCCACATTCCAATATAGATAAGGGACAGTTATGTTGTGTACTCAGTAGTGGATACGTGTGGTCCCAGTGATTGTCTGGGGCATTTACACTGAACCAGTTACTCTTCCGTTGAAGCAAACTTAGTATCAGGCACCTGCTTGTCGCTTTTGAATTAAGTTTCAATATTTTAAACTAGCCAAAATGAAAGCCGATGTGAATTTTAATTGTTTTGGTATAAACAACAACGAAGCAATTGGATTTGTTAAATATGCATACTTGCACATAGTTTTATGTATATATGTATAAATCATGAAATCATATAAATATTTTTTTACATTGTACACGCGTATTAAAATCTTGAATTTGCGAACTCTTCAGCTACTTTTTCTCTATGAAATAAATGTGCCGCTATCCATTTTAAGAAATATTTTCTCCAAGTCATATTACTAATGTTTCTTTTAAATCGGAACAATGCAGGCTACATTTCTTTACTTATGCGTATCTTAATGTATAGATCTGCTGAATTTCACTAATACAATTGTGTTTATAATTACTTATTTACTTACTTATATAAATATGTATGTATATGGGAATACACCTTACCGAAATATAAATCTTATTCATTTATTAAATATTTTCAGAACACACAGCCTTGCTTTGTTTTTCTTTAAAAAATTACATCAATGGGTTTACACACTTTGTATGTAATCGCATGTAATCAAGTTTTTTTCTTAATATTATTTGAATGTATTATACAACGCATGTTTAAGATTTACTTAATATCTTTTACCAGTGTTCAAACATATATACTTATATAATTATAATACATATATAATAGATGCATAGTTCAAAAGATCCTCGCTTGCGAGCAGTAAATGGATTTATTTTGTGCAATACTTACACATTAGTATTTTCGGTTTAAAGTAAGAAGGTTGTGGTGGCATTTTTATAATTTCTGAGAATAAAAGAAACAAAAACATAAATCTTCGAAATTTCGTGGCATACAATCAAACCTTTTCAATAGGGTATGTACATGTATACAGGCAGAGCTCTGAATTTTGTTAGCACACTTTTCAACAGCCCCTTCGAATGAGCAACGAGCGCCCGCACACTTGTTCGATTTACAAATTATAAAGAAATGATGATGTATAACTTTCACCCTGTGTCGGTCATCTTCAGCTACTAAGCCCGTGGTGTCCTCTTGGGAAAGCTACTTTTTAGTTCAAAGCAAACTCTAAAGAAAAAGTACTCAAAAGCATAGAAATGAAAACTTTTAATAAAAAAATTAACAAGCAATACTGTTTTTGTTGCGCCACAAACCGTGGACAAAAGAGGACATTAAGTTTGTTCTTGTCCCAGAAGACAAAATGAAAAGAAAAGATCGGTCTAAACCGTTATTTCATTGCAACCAGCCGAAAAATCAGCAACGGAGTAATAAGCATCCGAAATCAGTTGTCAAACTTTACACAACCTTTTATTATTGAATCATGGACTGTCTGCAGCGAACAGGTGATGCTTATTACTCGACAATTTTCGTGCTTTTTCGAGTAGTTCGACCAATACTTTTAAATATTTTGACCATTTTTTAGCACTTTTTCAAGTTGTACAAATTATTTATACACAGTGATAACATCGTTGGGAAAATAACAGTGATAACCTCGTTGGAAAAAGAAAGAAATATAAAACCTACAATTTTTTTTAGGTACTCAAATGGTTGAAAAGCTCGAAAATATCGAACGAGCATTATATATTGTATATATAATTGGCGCGCACACCCTTCTTGGGTGTTTGACCGAGCTCCCCCTCCTATTTGTGGTGTGCGTCTTGATGTTGTTCCACAAATGCATTAGTTGAGCAATTAAAGAGGTTCGGGCGAGTATTGAGCTGCTCACATTGCTCGATACCCGGGTATCTCGAGCTGTAATACATACATGTATGTACAGTGGTAATCTATGAAATTTTTATTTAGTGATGGAATAGTAATGAAAAGTTTTCATTATAATAATTAATAAAAAACTCAAAGTATTATCTTCCTGGAATAACATTTTGAAACGCCACCAGCCTAATCAAATTTGGAAAAATAAAAACAATTTGACACATCCGTTAATAAGCTTCTTCAACGGTTTTTAGTCTCATGTTTGTAACTTGTGTTTACCTGCAGTAGTAAAATATAATAATAATTTTGATGGTAACAATGATTTAAAAAATAAAACGTACACAACTTATCACTCTCAATGCAAGCTCATCACTGCCGATGCCACCAAAAACAGCAATAGTACTCATGACAAATTAAAATTGATTGCAAATTTCATTTTTCGCTTTTTATTTGGTGACTAAATTGTCAAATTTTGTTTCATTTACTCTAAACTCTCGACCCAAAAGCAGGAACAAAATACTTGGCGCTTTGGTTTTTGCTCCACTGCTTCTACCAGCAATAAATATCGCCTTAATAGGCCATCAAATCAAACTAAATACCTACAAGAACAACAACTGCTGAGGATCGTGGCAAATGTATAAGTGAATGTATGTAGATATGTATGTTATGCAAGCATGCATATATAAATTTGAGATCTGAAAGTAAAAGGTTGGGTTTGTCCGTTTTTTCCAAAATTTAACATTATTATTATTATTGTTGTTGAGAAAATTCTAATGTGGTCTATTGTGCATTTTGTGTGTGGAGGATGGTTCCATATGTAGAAGCCCACGCAAGTGGGAAAAGTTACTGATCGCCATTCACTTGGGAGTGGCCAGGACGATTCTTCTGCATATGGTTCAAACAGCTCACAACGTCCGGGATTAGCCCACGTATCCTCTGGGTAGCTTCCCAACACCCGTTCGGGAGTGAGCTAACGTGAGAAGGCGAAGCACTCCAGGATAGCTGATTGTGCGCTGGGACCCGCCACTTAAAAATTCCCCCTCCAATGAAACGATTGAAAAAGCCTCGGATGAGAACCCTATACTGATGACGACCACTGCAAACGAACTAAGGAATACGATTTGACAGCACGCACCTGGAATGTCCGGTCCCTTAATGGAAAAAGGTGCCTCTGCCCAGCTGGTTGATATCCTCGTGAGAGTAAAGGCTGACATCACTGCCATTCAAGAGATGCGATGGACGGGGCAAGGCAAGAAAAGCGTAGGATTTTCTGAAAACTACTTTAGCTGCCATGTAAAGGAGCGCAAATTCGGTGTTGGATTTGTTGTGGGAGAGAGACTTCGTCGCCAAGTACTGTAGTTCCGGTGGACGAGCGTCTCGCCACGCGCCGAGGGAAGAGAAGGCGATACAACCAAAGACATAAAATCGTGCTTGGCGACTTCAACGCCAGGGTAGGCAAGGAGGGAATTTTTGGTCCCACAGTCGGAAAATTCAGCCTGCACAACGAAACATCCGGTAACGGACAGAGGCTGATCAATTTCCCGGGGCCAGAAGCATGGTACTCTGCAGCATCAGATTCTAGCATAAGAATATTCGCTAAGCCACCTGGCTGTCTTCTGATCAAAAAACTCGAAACCTGATCGATCATATTGCGATTGATGGAAGCCACACTTCTAGTGTACTAGATGTACGTACGATACGAGGACCCAACATCGACTCGGATCATTACCTTGTTGTAGCCAAACTGAGCACACGCCTCTGTGCAGCAAAAAACGTACATCTACGTACGCAAAGAATGTTCAACATAAAAAAGCCGCAATCACAACAGACAGCCAGAAAATTCGCCACTCGACTCTCACTCCTGCTCTCAGAGAGCACTGCCCAACAAACCGGCATGCACGAGCAATGGAACAACATTTTTCGTTCCCTGCGTACCGCCGTCGAAGAAGAAATCGGATTCCGGCGAGCTCGAAGAAACAGTTGGTACGACGATGACTGTCATGCTGCCGCAGGAAGAAAAGATGCTGCCTACAGAGCCACGCTGCGATCGGGCGCAACGTGAACCATGTGGGATTGCTGCTGTGAGCTAAAAAAGGAAGAGACGTATTATCCGAAACAAGAAATGAGAGGTCGAAATACGTGAGTGCGAGGAGCTTGAGATGCTGGCCAACAGGAATAACGCCCGAAAATTCTACCAGAAAGTTCGGCTGCTTACAGAAGGTTTTAAGACCGGGGCGTTTTCCTGTAAGAACAACGTCGGCGATCTGGTGGCTGACATACAGAGCAATCTTAAATTATGGGGGAATACTTCTCGAACCTGTTAAATAGTGATAGGTGCACATGTCACAGAGAATGTAAAGCTCCCGATACCCTAATCGTTGGGACGGAACTATCGTTCCGCTACTCGACCATGACGAGGTGAGAATAGCGACAACGAGGCTGAAGAACAACAATAGCGGGCGCCGACGGTCTTCCGGCTGAGCTATTCAAACATGGCGGCGAGGAGCTGGTAAGGTGCATGCATCAGCTTCTATGCAAAATATGATGAAAGCATACCTGCCGATTGGAATTTAAGTGTGCTCTGCCCAATCCATAAGAATGGATTAGTCTTCTAAATATCGCCTATAAGGTTCTAGCGAGCGTATTGTGTGAAAGGCTGATGCCCACCGTCAACGAACTGGTTGGACCTTATCAGTATGGCTTTAGACCTAAAAAGTTTACCATAGACCAAATATTCAGAATACGCCAAATCTTGGAAAATACCCATGAAAGGAGAATCGACACACACCATCTTTTCGTCGATTTCAAAGCTGCATTCGACATTACGGAAAGGAGTTATCTGTATGCCGCGATATCTGGATTTGGTATCTCCGCAAAACTAATACGGCTATGCAAGACGACGTTTTGCAATACGAGCATCCCATCAGAATTGGGAAGGATCTCTCCCAGCCGTTTGATACCAAACGAGGATTCAGACAGGTGAATCACTGTCGTGTGACTTCTTTAACCTGATGTTGGAAAGGATCGCACGAGCCCCAGAACTTAAGCGCTCAGACACAATATTTTATAAGAACGTACAATTGTTGGCGTATGCCGATGATATTGACATCAGCGGCCTTTACATCCGCGCTGTTAGTTCTGCCTTCTCCAAACTGGATAAAGAGGCAAAGCGAATGGGTCTGGTGGTGAACGAGGACAAAACTAAGCCAGCTATTAACACCTATAATAATGTCAGCGGTAGGAAATCCAACGTAGAATCTCTCTTGCCAACAAGTGCTACTTTGGACTAAGTAGGCAAATGTGTAGTAAAGTCCTTTCTCGACGAATAAAACTAACACTCTACAAGGCTATCATCATGCCCGTCCTAACGTATGACGCAGAAGCGTGGGCGATGACAACATCCGATGAAGCGACGCTTGGAGTGTTTGAGAGAAAGATTCTGCACAAGATTACTTTTACTGAAACACCATAGAAATATGGGTTTGAAATCTTTTAACGTGGGTAGGGAATACGCAGGAGAACTGCTGCGCAAAATCATGTACATCGTCGAAATTAGCTTAAAAACGAACCCATCTGAAACATTTTTGGGACCAAAATCTGATAGTGCCCTCTTTGTCTCTACTTGCCCTAAAATAGTACACTCGACTCCAAAAGCCTGGCTAGTTATCACGGTAAATAGCGTTAGTCTCGTCGATCACAAGCCCTGGATTAAGAATTAGCTCCGTAGATTTTTGATTCCTAAACATAGATTGCTCATGAAAACTAAATATAACAGATTATGTGAGTAACAAATATACATATCTAAGGAAATTCTTGAATGCTTTATTTAGAAGAGATCGTTGTTGTTGAAATAATTGAAAGGATCATCTAAAACTTAGTAATTTTTTTTTGCTTATAAGGTTTTTCTTCCTCAAGCCCATCCACGGTTTTTGCAATGACTTAAGAAAGTTTGAAAAATTGATTTATTCTTGAAATTCATTAGTAAAATTCAAGTTATTAACAATACAAAAACGCGGCCCAGGCAGGCCTGAGCATGCAATCTTTGCTAGCCCAAAAGAATTTTAGACCTTACGCAAAAAAACTAAGACCCGTCCTCATATCTAGTCAAAAAAAGCCAGAAGAGGTCTCTTTTGAAATTGGGCATATCAACATCTCAACCGTTCCCGCAATTAAATATCTGGGAAGAATGATAGATAAAAGGCTGTCTTTCAAAGGACACCTCGAGTATGAAAACCAAATAACTTCTACCACTGTGACAACGCTGTCACAGCGCTGCTCATGTTAAATATAAAAGAACCAAAACCTGGCTAATGTCGTGAAAAGGCGTATTTTCTACAGTGCACACACAGAATTGCAAAAAGTATCTGCTATACTATTTTCTCTGCTTCTAAGCTGGGTGGCAAAAAATCAGTAAAAAATGCCGATGAATGCTATTTGAACAGTTGAAAATAACTGCGACAGAATTTGAAAGTGTCAAAGCAGAATGAAAAAGCACAAATTTATCGTACATTGTAATCGTGGCCTAGGAAGTAAACAATCTACAGCCTCTGATGAAGGAGTACGTAAGTAACCGGTTGGAGTCGGAATGAAGAGATTGTATGCGGTGTTTTTGAACTTTAATACAATAAAAATTATTAATCCACGACACACGATGAATAAAAATTTAAAAATTATTCGCCTATCGTGAGAATGGACCCCAGAGATGCTTAAATGGCGTACCAATATTCTACCCTGTCGACTGTATGTTATTAGTCAGTCATATGAACTGAATGGTTTTAAGAGAATATGCAGTGAATTTCAGTTTATAACAAAACAATTGAAAAGTAGTTAAAGAAAGTAAAAAAATATTGACAAATTAGTTTACATAGATTATTTGGCTGACAGCATGCAATTTCGGAGTTAAAAATCATTACTTCTTTTCGCATATTACTCGTATTTACGATGATCTAGTCACGTTTATGGGGTAGAACTTTATATTCATATATACATAAATGAAATTGTGGGAGTGCGAAGTTTGAACCTTATTACTTAAAAACAATTTATATTAGTTGAGATTTTAGATGTTCTCAATATTTAGCTCGTATGTATCAGCTTTCAATGTTGAGAATCGCAGGGTATCAGCCATCTTTTAACAACTATCCAAAAGATGAATGCGCCCTACTTGTGTGGGCGTAAATTGTAAGAACTTCACTCGCTTAATATGTATACATTTATTTATATACTATTTAGTACATATGCATATCCACTATATGGTCTTTAAAATGTTTTCTTATATTTAACTCTTACCTCTTAAGTCTAATTCTTAAGTCTTAGGTTATACTTATCTAGATTTTAAAGCCACATTTAAACATTCAAAGCAATTACCACATAATAATGCCATTAAATAATTGATTACATAGTCATGACTACGATTTTCATTAATACATATTAATGTATGGTAACAAATCGAAACTTAATATCACGCAACCATGTTTTGAAATTTCTAAGTTTTACTGTTACTATCGGAACTTGATTTGTCTGTGCGCTTTTTCATTATATTTTATCCATTTTTTGGTTTGAACTACGAAACTGAATAAATACTAATGTGTTGCATTTGTTTATTTTTTTTTTATTTCCAATTATGTAACTCTTTTATCAATTTCTTTCTTTCGAACAACAGCATTTTAAATTTAACTATTTTGTTTTACAATATTTTACAGTGATGATATTTTACATTTTTTTTTCGAAAATATTACAGTAAATATTAATGGCCTCTTTTGACATTTTGTAATGACTACAAAGAGAGGCTCGTATATATCTACAAGCTTCCAATCGTGCAGCGGGAAGTGATTCCTAAAAAAAAGAGTTTGTTTATTTTATTTTGCTCCACTGATTTTTGCAACATTTAAGAACCTAAGTAAGCGTGTAAAATATTTAATAGTTAAAAAGTTATTTGCTAGAATTTTTCAATATTTTTTCTACAAAATACTTTTCCACGAAATACTTATTTTTAAGTAATCCAAATATATAAATGCTTAATTAAATGAGGAAAATGGATGCATGTATGGCATAAACATCTGTATATTTTGCAAAATGTTACTTACCTCGTCAACAAAAGGTGTCTGAAAAACTGCTAATGTGAACAATTTTTCTAAAAAGCAAACGTAGAAATGTATATATATTTAATCTAGTGTTGGTGGGATTTTATAACGCTCAATATAAATGTGTACTAGCTCAGGATCTCTGCGGAATTATTAATAAAACACAATATCTACGTTTTAAAAATAAAAAATAAAAGAAAAAATAGAAAGAAAAAAATTGAAGAATTTAGTAAGCGTTGTTGTTACGATTTGAAGCAATATTTCTACGTACACATCCTAAAGGTTCAAAAATGTCACGTGCATCTGCAGGAAAATATTTGAAGAAGTCGGAGACGCTCATAAATAAAAGGGTGTAACGGTTTACCCAAATTAAAAACGTAGACGACGACGATGATTGATTAGTTTGCGGCAAAGCCGAACTTATCGTTGCATTAAACTGAAGCAGTTGATGTATTCAAAGAGTACCGCAGGGTGGTGTCCTTTCACCCTTGCTTTTTAATTTCTATATTTCGAAACTCCCCCAGCCACCAGAGGGAGTATCCCTGGTCTCACACGCCGAGGACTGCACGATAATGCCGTCGGGAAATGACATTGATGGCCTATGCTCCAAGGTAAACGACTACCTCGCCAGCCTTTCTTGCTGCGAGGAACTTACAACTCTCCCCCACTATATCCACGGCGACCCTTTTCACCACCTGGATAAAAGAGGTCAAGCTACAACTTAAGGTAAAGGTCGATGACACACAAGTTCCAACGGTTAACAACCCCAAAATATTGGGAGTTACCCTCGACAGCTTGCTCTCCTTCTCAGCGCATACAACCACTATTGCAACTAAAGTACAGAATCGCAACAGTCGCTTGCCGGCATCACTTGAGGCAAAGGCAAGGAAATGTTGCTGTCGACTTTCAAGGCAATAGGCCGACCGGTTCTAAACTATGCTGCGCCTGTGTGGTCGCCTGGAACCAGTGATTCGCAGTGGACGAAGCTTCCGACCTGCCAAAACACTGCATTAAGGACCGCGACAGGAGGTCTTATAATGTCACCCATACAACACCCAAACGATGAGGCCCTTATGCTGCCTGTTAAGGAGCATAACAAACTGCTCAGTAAGCAGTTTATGCTAGGGTGTTACCGCATGCCTCACCCGTGCAGACACCTGCTTGAGCCTGAGCCACCTCCCAGGCACGTCAGGAGGCATTTCCTCAACTACGTGGACGAGATCCAAAACAAAAAAGACAGACAGCTACTGGATCGGACAGTGTACAGACAGGCCATAAACGACATTCATCGGGGGACCCTTACCACCTTCTTAAGCTCCCGACCCCCGAATGCCGTTATCGGAGTTCAACTACCAGCAATCGCAAACGAAGAGTTCCAAGTTCCCCGAGAATCCCGCGTAACCTTGGCACAATTACGTTCTGGATACTGTAGCAGGTTAAACTCCTACTTATCTTGAATCAACCCCGACATACTAAACATATGTCCAGCGTGTGAAGGCACCCCGCACAATACTAACCATATTTTCACATGCCCCATCAAACTCACTCATCTAACACCCCAACCCGTCGAAACAGCTAGTTTCCTGGGCCTACTGTTAGATGAGCTAGACGAAGGCGACCGGTGATTACACTATACTGACAGGGCAAAGTTACTGCTATCGCAACAAGAACAAAATGTATTCAAAGACACGATTCGAGTATATTTACGTGCAGAATACCATAAATTCCGGAGCACATTGAAAAACTAAATAAAGTTATATGCCCATACTAGGAAGTCTTTTGGAATCGAATTGGTCAAATATTTTCCAAGTTTTGGGGGTCACGCTTCCATTATACAGACTATACACACTTTTATTATAAGCAAAACTAACCGCACGAAAGAAACTAGGCTCTCAACTACTGTTTTTATTGATCATCTTCACAATTTGCACTCTTTTCCTCATTAGCTTTCGCACCTCAGAGTTACTTTTTCTGCAAATGCACTATGCTGCAGAATATCATGATTTACGGCATAAACTCTAAAAATAAACTAATGTTTTATTCTACTATTTTGAATTCGCTATTTATTTATTTACAATTTGGTTTTACATGTACTTCATACGAGGTGTGCTAAAAAATTATCGCGAATTTTGTGTTTTTTGAAAAATTATTTATTTATTCATTAATATCTATTTTGTCCCCTTCAAAGTAATCTCCATGAGATATTATGCACTTGTGCCAACGTTTTTTCCAATCTTCGAAGCACTTCAAAAAACCATTTTTTTTCATCTTGTTCAGCTCCTCCTTCGATGCCGTCTTTATCTCGTCAATCGTAGCGTAGTGTCGTCCTTTCAAGGGTCTCCTCAGTTTCGGGAACAAGAAAAAGTCGCAGGGGGCCAGATCTGGGGAATACGGAGGCTGCGGCCTTATTAGTGTGTTTGGTCAAAAGGTCGCGCACAAGTCACGATGTGTGAGCAGGGGCATTATCGTGATGCAAGAGCCAATTTTTGTTCTTCCACAAATCCGGGAGTTTCTGGCGGATTGCTTCTCGCAAATAGCGCATAACTTGCGGGTAATACTCCTTATTGACCGTTTTACCCTGTGGCAAGAATTCATGATACACAATGCCCCTGCAATCGAAGAAACCGGTAACCAAATTTTTTCATTCGATCGAACTTGGCGCGCTTTTTTCGGTCTTGGTTCGTGCGGCAGCTTCCATTGAGATAATTGAGCTTCGGTTTCCACGTCATAACCATAATCCCACGACTCGTCACTAGTTATGACCCTCTGGAGCAAATTTGGGTCGTCGCGAACAGAGTCCAACATCTCATTAGCAATGAATTTAATGGCACGAGCCATTCGACATGTCTAGGTCCTCAGCAACTTCTCTAACGGTGATTCGGCTATTGCCCAATAGCAATTTCTTCACTTCATCAATTTTTTCGTCTGCTGTTTAAATGCTCGGGCGTTCTGCACGCTTTTCGTCGTTCACATCTTCTCGGCCTTCTGAGAACATTTTGTACCAACGATAAACGTTGCTTTGGTCCAAAGAAGCTTTTCCGTATGTCACAGTCAACAATCGGAGTGCATCCGCGCACTTAATTTTGTTTTTCACACAATCTTTGATACAGAATCTTTGATCCATCTTTTTGAATAGGTAAAAATCGAACACGAGCCGGAAAACGTGCAAGCAAAGCACCTATCAACAATTAACTGAACATTCAAAATCGCCGAACTCGTCGACAAGAGTGGGAGACATGAGTACCAACATATCGCCACAAAAAAATTGAAATTCGAATATACGTAACCTGCGAAAGTTCAAAATTCGCGATGCTTTTTGAACATACCTCGTATATATAAACTCTATAAATGGGTATATCCCTAAAAGGTCCCCCACGAGCTCAAAATTCAGACTGCTCCGAATTTTTTATATTACTTCACAATAAAGCTTAAGTACGAAAGCAATTTAAATTTGGTCTAATCTGGTTTAAAATATATGTATGTATGTAAGCAAAATTAATTTTTTTCTTTGAGTATTAAGTCACTAAAAATAATATCAAATTGTTTTGAGTTTTTCTATTATACCAACAACAACCGTTTGGTTCAGGATGTAATAATAAAAAAAAAAGATTTTTTTTATTTGAACTTAACTATACCCTAACATCACACCGGTTGTCAAAAACCATATTAATTTTTTTGAGTAGTTGATAAGAATTTGAAGGGAAACAAGTTTTCAGTTAAAAAGCGAGATTATTAATTTGTTTAAAAAAAACATCCAGATGCGGCAAACCATCCGGATGCGAATTTAAAATTGTATTCATTTAGCATTAAGTGAAAGAATTGTAGGAAAGATGAAAGGCGATAACAATGAATTTAATAAAAATACTTAAAGTTGAAATGTTTTTCTCCACTTCACATTAGCTGTTGATAGAATAGGAGGCATAGTAAATTGAAATGTTTGACAAATAGTTAAAACGAAAAATTTTGTTCTCCAAGGTACTTCCCTTTTTTGAAGGCCCTCAGAGCAACACTGTTGGAACATATTTTCAAATGTTCCAAACATTTTAGTTATTAAAATTGTGCATTGGTCTTTATATATCGGCAGTCTTTTTATTCAAAAACTTGTTATCCAATTGCTACCTTTTTCTTATGACCACTTTCTATTATATTTTTGTACTTAAAATTCGTTTGACGTTATGCTTAATTGCTTGTTACATTTCATTCAAAGCGTAGGCGTTAGAATGAGTATTACGTCAAATATTGCTCGAAATGCTGCGAAACAAGGTATAGGCGGCAAGGCTCAGAAGTTACACTTCAGCGTAGTAAAAAAAATTTGAAGCGAGCGAAATTAGGCCTTGGATTTTTTGTATATTTTTTCACTCTAACAAATAAATGTACCAATAATATAATTTCTGAATAAATAAGTATGGTTATTAACTTCTGAAGTAGCAGCGATGAAAAACATTACTATGTTTTATTCATAGGAATAAACCTGTTGCGTACGTAATGTCGCGTTCAAACTTCCGCTGAGGGAAATTTCTACACCTACCAAAGACATTACTTGACTTGCATTTCCACTTTCGAAGAAAATAATGTTTTCTCCCAATAGCACTTAATGTTTAATATGTTTTTGTCTCAACTAAAAAACTTCCGTTTTTTGTCGCGCCCGAATCATATTTGTTGTTGGAAAGCTTGTACTTAACTTTATATGCTTCCAAAGTCTTTCGTTGAATATAGCAATCTTCCAGTACTTTGCCATAATTAAATTATATGCACGTACTTGGGTATATACGAGTATTATTGCTCTAAGAAAGCCCGTGCCGACTTTTACTTTAAATTTTAGTTATCCATAAAATAATAAAGTCCCAAATATTCCATTAAAACTTTGAATATGCGAAAATTTCGATATTTTTTCCATATTTAAATATGATAATAGTAAATCTGCATCTTTAAATGCTTTGATACTATGCTTTCAGTGGAATAATTTGTGTATGTCCTGGAAATTTGCAATTGTAGAAGATATTTAAATTGGCCTGACAGGGCGTATGATGAACATTAAATTATTACACAGCCCTGCACGCGAAGTGTGATCTAGAAACGAATCGCAAGCTGTTCGAATGTGACTTGCAGGTATTTTGGCCAGCTCGCGGACAATGACTTTTTTCAGAGCCTCGCGACTGGTGAATCTTAAAGTTCGGACCTTGCTCTCCAAAATGGCTCAAAGAGAATAATGCATTGGATTCGCGTCTAGTGAATGTGAGAGCCATTGTGTGGACGGTGCTTTATTTACTTTACGGTGCTCGAGCTCACGAATAATCGTTGGTTGTCATTTTCTAGCCAAATAACGGGTGATTTTTTTGCTATTATCTTTTTAAACAGTTGGTTTAAACAGCTGACGCCCGTTTCGTGTTTTGTTTCACTGTCAAACATCTTCAGTTTGGTCTATAATTTAACCATGAATCGTCTCACAAACTACCAACGCTTGCAAATCATTGTATTTTATTATAAAAATGCGTGTTCTGTTAAGAAAGTTTATCGCGCGCTTCTTCCATTTTATGGTGAGTTTAATCGACCCACTGAAGCGGCTATTCGAGCTATTGTGACTAGATTTAGAACCAAATTTACATTATTGGACATCAAACCACCAACACGCTTACGTAGAGTGCGAAATGAAGAAAATATCGCAGCTGTATCGGCCAGTGGTAATGATGACCATCAATTATCGATTTGTCGCCGTTCGCAGCAATTGGGCCTCTGTTAGCTGTTACTCAACAACGTGGGAAATTTTGCGAAAGGATTTAGGTGTGAAGCCTTTCAAAATACAGCTGGTGCAAGAATTGAAGCCGAACGACCTACCGCAGCGCGGAATTTTTGGTGAATGGGCTCTTCGAAAGTTGGCCGAAGATCCACTTTTTTATCGAAAAATTTTGTTCAGCGACGAAGCTCATTTTTGGATCAATGAGTACATAAAGAAGAATTGTCGATTTGGAGTGAAGATCAGCCAGAAAAAATGCAAGAGCTAGCAATGTATCCAGAAAAGGTCACAGTTTGGTGCGGTTTATGGGCTGGAGGCATCATTGGACCGTACTTCTTCAAAGATGCTGCGGATCGTAACGTAACTGTGAATGGTGTGCGCTACCGTGAAATGATATCCAAGTTTTTTTTGCCCAAAATGCAAGAGCTTGACTTGCATGACATGTGGTTTCAGCAAGACGGTGCCACATGGCACACAGCACGCGTAACAATGGACTTGTTGAGAGGCGAGTTCGGTGAACATTTTGGCCACCCAAATCGTGCGATATAACACCTTTAGATTATTTTTTGTGGGGCTATGTTAAAGCTCATGTCTATTCAGACAAGCCTGCTTCAATTAACGCATTGGAAGACAACATTAAAGCATTTATATGTGAGATAACGGCCGAAACATTGGAAAGAGTATGCCAAAATTGGACTAAGCGGATGGACCATTTGAAGCGTAGTCGTGGTCGACGTTTGCATGAAATAATCTTCAAACATTAAATTAGGTATATGGACTGTACTATCGATACTATTTATATATATATACTTGTAATTAGTTAGTAAGAAATTACTATTAGGCACTTCTGAAATTAACTTAATATTAAAGAAATAAAATTAAATGAAATGAAAATAGTGCTCTTGATACTTAAATAAACGTTATAAAGGGTGGTTAAATTTCAAGGGCCGATTTTGAATGTGAACCACACCTAAACGTCAACGACACCGTTGGACTTCTTTCTTTGGGGTTATTTGAAAGAAAAGGTGTACGTCGATAAGCCAGCAACAATTCAAGAGCTAAAGGATGAGATAATTCGGCACATTAACGGCATAGAACCTCAATTATGCCTCAGCGTCATCGAAATATGGACCATCGGATGGAGGTGCCGCCGAGGCCGCGGCGGCGATTTGGCCAATGTTTTGTTCCATACGTAAAAAATTTTATTTTATTCAAAATCAACACCGGCCTTAAACTTAACCACCCTTTAGATAAGGAACTATTTGCATTTGGTGGTCTTCGGAGGTGTGCCGCCGAGACTGCTGGGGCCATTTGGGCGATATTTTATTCCATGCGTAATTTAGCTATACCAATATTATCATAATAAAGAGAAATGACAATAATTTCCTAAAAAAATTGTATTTTATTCAAAATCAACACCGGCCTTTAAAACTTAACTACCCTTTATATATAATTGGCGTGTACTCCCTTTTTTGGGTGTTTGGCCGAGGTCCTATTTATGGGGTGCGTCTTGATGTTGTTCTACAAATGGAGGGACCTACAGTTCTATGCCAATTATGAACGGCATATATTTCTTATGAGGAGCTTTGTCATGGCAGAAATACACTCGGAGGTTTGCCATTGCCTGCCGAGCGGCGACCGCTATTACCGAGGTGTTTTACCGAGATTCGAACCTCTGAATTCCGAATGGTAATCACGCACCAACCCATTCGGCTACGGCGCACGCCGGTAAAATAAATGTTACATAAACTTAATTTTGCCGAGTCGAGCTACTACACCACAGTATTTTAGCACTTTTGCGGCACATTGAGTAAAATTTTGTGTTTTGTTTTTTATAGGTAACCATTTTATTTCCTAACAAATTAAAATAGAAAATATTTTAATGAAAGCAAGGGCAACTCCAGGAACTGTTTGCAATTCCCGTTAAAAAATTGTATGTTGGTAAGTGGCTTATTTAATGTATTTATTTTGAGTAAATAAACGAGGCGGTGTATAATGCCAGAGAGTGCTTCTATTTTGGCAATATTTACAAGTAGAATCAACAGTCATTACAGTACAGATTTGTCACATATATTCAAAGATCCGAATACATAAAAATACATATGTATGTAGGAATGTAATATAGGAATAACATAAGATAAAACCAAGTCATAAAATTTGTCGTCACATAACAATATAGAAACCACAAAACCTACGGAACTTTTCGGTAGTGAGTTGGAAGATGAAAACAAACTACAATACGTAAAGAATTCATTCTGATTATACTGGGGCCCTAATCATTCAAATTAATCAAGCAAACCTTTTCCTTAGATCGATTGAATATGTACAAATTTCATCTAAAATTTTCGGCAGGTTCTTCTCTCCAATACAATATAATATAAAATAAAATAGCATCGGATTGAAAATCTTCTGCTTCTTAATTTTTAGCCCTTTCGAACATATTAAAGCAAGACAAAAAAGGAATGTGTTATGGACAACGAAAAGCCAGCCACTGATTGATCCAGGATTGAGCAATAAAAGAACTGTACATATTGGGTGATTTAACACGATCACAGATTTTATAAATGAAGTCCACCAAAGTTTGTCAAACACCTTTACTTCTTTTATTAAGTTTATTCGTCTGCGGCATTTATTTACAATACGCAATATCCGTTGATGCTCACAGCGACAGCTCTTGTCATACAAAATACGCGTATTAAGGTTTTCCGTTACTTCTGTCATATTTTGGTTTGTATGTCATTTATAACGCTCATGGTTTCGTTCTTCAGCTTCGGAATAGTTTCGTGGTTATTTGCATTTACCAATGACGTGGCCTGAGAGAAAAAAGCCCAATGGGGCATATCGGAAGATTTTGATGATCATTATATGTGGTAATGCGCTCAGGGAGCTTCGTTTGCAATAGGAATATTATTTTTTCCTGCACTGTCCAATTTCATCTAACTAAATTCTAAGTGCAATGACTCCGCTAGCTCAATAACCACACCAACCAATAACTCGTTGACAGTGCATAGTTTTTTCTTGAATCGCATGTGGATTTTCAGTATATAAAATACGACAGTTTTGCTTGATGCGTATCCGTTTAATATCGCTCCATGACTAAGTTTACCAAAGTCTGTAGTACCAGTTATCTGAAAAACCTTTACGTATCACAAATAATTGGTGCCAAAGATGTGCACCATCTTTAAATCACTTTCTAGACAGGGTGACAGAATTAGGTTTTAAATTTAAAGTTTCTTCCGCATTAGCTTCGTTATTCGTGCGGATAATTTAGGCTGGGTGTTTACACATGAACAATGTGTGTTCTCAATCGGTGCGTATTTCAAGGCAAATGATTTACGTGCACCTGCTTGTTGTAGGTTTTGTTGACATTACAGTAATCGACGTTTACGCGATGCCCCAAATGATGATTTGAATCGTTCATAAGTGCGAAGGGCAAGAAGTTCGGTGGCAAACATTGCACAATCAGGGCCCATCTGGACATTTTCATGTCCATGTGCAAGAGAGCGGTTGGCTTTGGACTTCCAAAAAGTATGTTGTTGCATGAAATATTGAGGAAGGACCTTAGACTTCACCTCATCAAAATTCGAATAGGGCCAGCGCTTAAGCTTAACGATTACAATTTAAATTAATTAAAAATTTTTGTGAGACAATGTTGGAGCGATTTCGGACGGTGAACTCTATCTTTTGGAGTGACGAAGCCAATTTTCATTTAAATGGTAGTATCATATAACGAAGCAAAATTTCCGTTATTGATCACCTAAAAAACAGAACACACTATTAAAACATTAACACTCACTTGACAGTCCGAAAGTGACGGGTTTTTCTCAAGCGCTGGCAAACAGTGCAATAAGTGGACTATATTTTTTAATGAAAATCTTCGAGGGCAAGCAATTTCTGTAGACGGTATCTCACGATGTTGCATGATTTCTTCCCTAACAAACTAATAAGCCATTTCGGTGACATATTCTGACCACCCTGGTCGCCCGATATTATCCCTGTAAACTTTTATCTATGGGGATATCTCAATAGTAAAGTCTATGAAATAAACCCAATGATCACCTCAGCATTAAAAGAAAATATCGTTCGCGAGGTTAATGACCACCCGACATCAATTCTCCAGTGAGTGACATGACGGAGGCCAGATTCCCAAATTGTATCCAACGTTACGGTTAAATTATGAACGAAATAATTAAAAAAACAAAAATTCACATTGCCTTCTATGTAATAATTAGTGAAGTAAATTTTCATGATAACTAATTCTTTTTTAATTTAGCTTTTAATTCCTAATTCTGCCACAGGACACCCTATAAAATCGGAATGCATACGAATACGGGTGTTGACATTAAATTCCTTGTCAGCACATTTATTTAAGCGTTGAGTCATTCATTGCGTCTGACGCTGCATTTGTCAAATGGATTGCAGCAAGCTGATGAAAAGAAATTTTCACTCACTTTATCCTTTTTTTTTGTTGCCACATCGCCACTGATGATAAAATTTATTGCAGTTTATTTTTATCTTGGCTTAACAAACACATACAAGAAGTTTGTTTTACATTTTCTTCTTATGCAAAAAAGTAAAAGAAGAATTCTTTTAGAAGAGATTAAAATGCAAAATATTTCCATGTAGTGGCTGCATAAATACGAAAAGGAGTCAAGGAATATAAATAAACAAAAAAAAAAATGAGTTGGGCTGAGAACTACGGCGTTAAATGTGAAGACAAACTTGATGTAGTCAAGCACCAATAAAGTCGACAAAGTAGTGGCGACTACTTGGATTCCTAATTGCAGCTTTCTTTTTTGTGTCCATTAAGTATGGCGAGTAAATTAAATGACAACGAAAAGTCAAGATGGGGAAAAAATGGAGTAAAAGTTAGACACTCAAAAGATATTTGCCATGAAGCAGTCTAACCATGGAAGAAGCGAAGAAACAAATTATTTGAATGTCCAGTCAGACAGTGCCACAGATAATTGTCAATTTTTCTTCTCAAAATCAAGGCATGCAAGAATAGTTCACATTCCCTTTCATCCCTAGTTCTACCGCTGAATAAATACAAATGCGGCTGAATTAAAATATGAAGCGAATAAAAAGCGCCGTTTCATTCCGAATGAAGGTATAATTTCGTTAGTGTAAACGTCACAATTAATTTTATTCGAAACAAATGTTATTGCATTAAGTGCTATGCATTGTTTTCAACTGATTAATGAAGTAGCTAAGCTAGCCATTAAGTCGATTTTTTCTGTTGGTGAAAAATAAGTAGGAAATATATTTTATATAACATTTTTCTTATAAGACTTATAAATACAAATATTTCAAAAAATAGCCAATATTTTTAAATTAACTATAATTATTCAAGCAAATATTAAAAAAAAAACTCATCAAAATTATAAGAAAACCTCACTTTGTTTGTGTTACCTGATGGCAGTACGAAAAGAAATTTCCTTTACAATGTGCTCTTTAGAGATGGTGCAATATGGCTACATTTTATACATAACTTAAGTATATAGTTTCAAAAATAAAAAAAATAATGAAAAACAAATGAAGTTAAGGAGTGTTAAATTCTCTCCGGACAGAACTCTATTCATATATTCCTGACCACATTTAAAAAAAATTTAGTTAATTAAAATTAGACCATCTCATAGACCCTGGGAGTTACAGCTTGTAATATCAGACGAGCGGACGGAAATTTAGTCTTAGTACATAAAAAGTGGGCGTGGTTTGCTTCAATCTCAATAATATTTATATCGGATCAAATACATATACTAAGTTTGGGCGGGTTATATATATTAATCAAATCATTAGGTAAACTATCCGACAACTCAAAAGCAAAAGCCAACAAATAAACAACCTTCAATTATTGTCAAATGATTTCATACCAAATACCTTAACATAAACATTTTTAATCAAATCAGCCAAGGTAGCCCCCAGTCAGTCCCATATTCTCTTCCAACCAAGACTTACTTATCCATGAGTAAATCTGACTCATAACAGCCCCTATTATGGTATCCGCCGGATGGTTGCGGAGGGAGTTATACTCGATCCGACAGTATTCGGTATCATAATAAACGTCGGATAAAGCAGTATGCGGATCGATAATGTGGTTTACGAATCGATTAAAAAAAAATGGCATTACCAACAACGCACTCAAAACGCGTTTCAAACAAATTTACTCGTTTTTCATCCGCAGGTCATTGTGTTGCGGATATTATTATAATAAAGATGGAGAGCAATAAAATGTAAGGAAAAACATTTTTATTTGTTTTTTTTTCGGATTATACAATATATATTGGCAAAATTTATACAAATGGCAAAATTTATATTTTTTAGGAAACGCACAACCACCAGAGAGCAATTTAAAGGTTTAATATCTCGTATGAAGGAGCGTCCCGATATTGCAAAAAATTTTACCAGAAGTGCTCCTAACGAGGTAGAGCAATTTTGGGAGAGTGTGCGTGAGGAACTGAATTCATTAGGGCCTCCATCGAAGAGTATTTCAGAATGGAAAAAGGTTTGTTGATATTTCAAAAGTTCATTGAGAATATAAGTACGTATTTGCGTTTTAATTAAAGGTTTGGTCAGATTTTAAATCAGCAGTAAAGAAAAAGTTGGCGCACAATAAAAGGGAATTACAAGCAACTGGTGGAGGCGAAAATAGGGAACTACCTTTATCGTCGCTAGAAGAAGATGTTGCTGCTCTAGTGGGCCTAAACGCCTGTGTTGGGGGCATTAAAAATTCAAAAGAGTTTGGAGTGCCTCAGAGGAGAATTATTGAGCATGCCACTCCACTAAATTCAGAGCAGGTGGTTGAAGACATTACTCCATCTACATCGAAGAGAGCTCGTGAGGGTACAAATTCATATACTTCGAGAGACGCCATCTGCATAGAGTTGTTGCAAAATGACGATGTGGAAAATAACCAAAACATTCGAAATGAACTCCGAAAAAAAAGAGACCAGAGCAGTTTGACCCAACAATCTAGTGCTTCTGTGTCCATTTTCATACATGGTTTGGAAATGTCTTGAAGCCTCCCAAATAAAAGAATCGTGACTTGCACCTGCGTACCTACTGTTCACATACCTTATTCGCTGATTATGGTCACATATCTTAAGATAGAAAAAAGCCATTTTATTAGTCAATTAAAATTTCAGAAATTAACTTACTATCATTGCATTAATACTGTAATATCCTTTCCTATTATAATAAAGATGCGAATTGTCTCCAGCAGGTTACAAAATTGTTATGTGGGTGCCATCTACGCACATAACTATGCCGGGAATTCTTGTTTTTCCAAAAAAATACAATATCTTTTGGCTTCAAGCTCTTCAGTCTCGGTCATTGCCAAGCTTATCCATCTAGGACATTAATGTAGCCTCTAAGATATTTAAAACATCTGAAAGTACTGTAGAAATTGTTGACTGCGCCATTCCGATGTTAAAATCTTGTCCAGTACCATTTTGATAGCCCCCTTCGGCCAAAAACCTTAAGCATGCTTCAAGCTTAAGCTTTGGTGATATCGACCATGATCTTTGAACGGGAGGCATTTTTCCATTCAATATGTTCAAAATATATTCAAAGGCTGCTTTATTAAGCCGAAACTGTTTTAAAAACCTTCAAAAGGAGCTCACATTATCGTAACTCTACATACATACACCGCAACGAAAAGCTTACATATCATCAGGCAACCGGAGTACATCATCAGCAGTATCCCTAACTTTTTGGCGGCTTCGCCTTAAATTACCTCTTGTATTTTCACCAAAATCCAGGTAAAAGAATATAGTATCCATATTTTGCGCTAAACAAAAATTTATTTGTGCTTTGAAAATTTAAACAGCTGATTGTGTTGATAACAAAGTTTACGGATTGTAATGCAGTTCATCCGTCGTTTACCATAATCATCATGAACATTAACATAAAAATAAACAACATACGAGTATTGCATTCATTTGCAGTTCCATAATAATTGTTGGATACTTTAATGCTTGGATCGCTCTGCGGGAGTTACTCATTTGTAAGAGAATAATTGAAATGTTAGAAATCTGGATTCTATAAGAAAATTAAATAGAACTTAATGACAATAAACCTACTAATTTCCCTACATATTTTTCATTCAGCAATATAAATTTATTTTCAGAGAGCGGTCCAAATCCCAAAACCAAATTGATTCGACCATAGAGTGTTCAAATGCTGTAAACTTTACTCCCTGAGAAACTAAGAGCAGAGAAATTTGGTCCGAATGGCGAAGCCGCCCATACACTTAACTCTATTTTGCATAGCTTATGGTAGTGGCCACTTATGGTGGTAACGATTTTCCGAACTACTAAGGCGTTTTTCAATAGGTGCGCTTCAACTTTTTTCCGATAGGGAGGGCGAACGACGCAATATTTTTTATTTTTCGCTTGTCATTTGTAAACTTCATTAGTATACATTTCATCATGGAACGCTACACACTTGAGCAACGATTGCAAATCGTGCAAATTTTTTATGAAAATAATCGTTCTGTTGTTTTTATGAAAATATCGTTCTGTTCCAAAAAATCATCTTCAGTGATGAAGCTCACTTTTGGCTCAATGGCTTTGTCAACAAGCAAAATATGCGTTACTGGGCACAAAGCAATCCACACGTGATTCATGAGGTACCGTTGCATCTCGAAAAAATCACTGTTTGGTGCGGTTTACATGCCGGCGGCGTAATTGGCCCATATTTTTTCGTTGACGAGACCGATCGCCACGTTACTGTGAATGGAAATCGATAGCGCGACATGATAAACGAATATTTTTGGCTTGGTGGTTTCAACAGGACGGGGCCACAAGCCACACAGCACACGCTACAATTGATTTGTTGAAGAGTAAGTTCGATGAGCGCATTATTTCCAGAAATGGACCGGTCGAATGGCCGCCGCGCTCGTGTGATTTGACGCCTCTAGACTATTTTCTTTGGGGTTATGTGAAGTCATTGGTCTACAGTAACAAGCCGGCGACGATTTGTGAGCTCAGAGCCAATATTGAACGCGAAATTGCTGGAATTTCGGCCGATTTATGCAAAAGAGTGGTCGAAAATTGGGTTCAACGATTGGACTTCGTAAAACGTGCACGCGGTGGTCATGCAAAAGAAATCGAATTTCATACTTAAATGTATATGTTCAGACTCGATAATAAAAAAAAAAATTAGTTAAAAAAGTCAAACCGTTTGTGTTTTATTCAAAAAAAAAAAGTTGAAGCGCTCTTACTGAAAAACGCTTTATAAGCCTTGTTAAAAATGCACCCGATGTCAAAGTTTTTAACAGATTAATCTAATTGGGAGTGTTTTCCAAGAGTGTAGTGCAACTCACTAGACTATGCCTTTAGTTTCTACATAAATGCATAAAAAGGCGGGACTCACACGCGTGGATTTGTTGACAATTTTAGTGTCACGCTGTTCGTTGTTGTGCGAACATCGAACGCGGAAAAAATGATTGTGATGTATTATAATTATTTGTACTTGAGAAGAAGAGGTTGAGGAAGGTTTTTTCACACACCGTTTTTGTCTATTTCTTTATATTTTTCTAATAAAATTTGCCCCGATTTTAGTTTTATATTTCTGTAATTATGTTATTATATTATTTTTATACAATGATGGATGGCTTTTGAACTAACCTTCGAGTTCCTCAATAAATTACTTATTTACAATAATATTAGTAGTTAATGCAACAAAATCGAAAATTTTGTCGAATATAGATTTACGCCACTTGCACTAAGATCAATATTACACTGCTATATAATACAAACTTAAAGAGGCTGGACTACCAACTATCAGGAGAAAATTGAACTTAACGCCAATAAGCTAATTCCAAAGCTCTTTCTAATTACCACTAGCTAAATCCACAAAATGGGGGCAGCCGAAATTAGCCAAAAACGCTACCGACGATTAAAACTGTAATAAGGACCTACATCAAATGCACGAAAGAGATCGGTATGAATACCCCTTCGCTTCGCCAACAAAACTATTTTCCAGCCTGGCTACTGAAGACCTCTTAATGAATTTTGCCGAAAGAACAAAACTTTTTATACTAGAGCCAGAGAACTATACATCATTCGCTATACAAATATACACATTTTCAGGCGATACGGTCATTTATTTCTTTTTTGTCAGTACAGACAGCTGAAGCTGTTTTCAAGGATTCAATATTTGCAAGGATAGTATGTCAACCCTATCGTCACTATAATGGCAAATTGAAAACTACATCACATCATGCAGTCGAAATAATTGCAAACAGTCGAAATATGTAAACAAGCAACAACTTAACAAGAAAGGAAGGGCTAAGTTCTGGTCAGACCGAACTTTATACGAGTATACCGACGTACATGAATGTTTTTTTCCTTGTTCACTCCTCTCGGGAGCATAGAGCCTCGACAAGACTCTTCCATCGCATACGGTTTTGTGATGTTGTTTCTGCACCGTCCCATGAGATGTCGGCATCTGCTAGTTCGCGCAGCATCGACCTTCTCCAAGTGATCTCTGGCCGACCGCGACCTCTGCTCCCTTGCGGAGTCCAGTCCAGTGCCATTCTCGTCACCATAAAAAGTGGGCGTGGTTTTATCTGACCTCAATAAAATTTATGATTGATCTAAACGGAATGGACTTAATTGGACTTCAAAATTGTATTTCGTATTTTTTTTGTTCAGCATTTGTACCAAATTTGAGTAATTTTGCTTTATTTATAACACATGAATTTTCTTCTTTTTTGAAAATTACGACCGTTATATAGGAAGTGAGCATGTTTATTGACCGGTTTCGCCCATTTTCAGTAATAGGATATCTTGAACAAAGAGTAACATGCGTAGCAAATTTTACTAAAATATATTAATTTTGCTCGAGTTATAGTGCGCACGGACAGACATGGCTAAATAGGCTCTTCTTCCCATTCTGAATATATTGTATAATATATATTGTATATAGGAATATAATAATTATTTATAATAATAATTATTTATTTTTATTTTATCTCGCTTATTTTATGCTCTTTCATACAACTGTTATGGGAAATAAATTATAATACATACATACACGTGTGAACAAGTACGTAAGTATACAAATTACAGAATTTAAAACGTTTATCGTTTAGAAAAAAACCAAACCTAATAACAACTATTCACTTAACTGAACTTCCGCACTTCCCCCATGTCATGGAAAAGCTTTCAAGTATCATTCACTTTGTTACGGATATTAATTAGAATTACTTTTGAAATTGCGTTTGCTCGCCGTTAATTACCTTTGAGCTTTCATACAAATTCAACAGCCACTCAGTAACAAAAGCCACCATTCGGCTCAGTTCTACTTATTTTATTTTTTTAAACTTATTCTGAAAACAAACGAAAATATGAAATATACAGTCCTTTAAGGATAAAGCGGTAGTGGTTTGACCTTTCATTCAGTCGCATTATTTGTTATTAGGAAGGCCAAAGCTAAATTTCATGAGTTGTCCAAAAAGTACGTTTCTTGGCATTTAATACAATCAATATTGTATTGTTGAATGCGACGTTTTTTTAATTGCTTATTCAGAGAATTTGATGAATGTACCCTATCCAAAAATATGTGAATAACAAAGTCTTGAATATTTAAATTCCTGCTGGTGAAATGTTAAAGGCATAGGTTTATACGAACTGAAATTAAAAAAAAATGTGAAACAACTTTCAAAACAGCTAAATATTTATATTAATGAAAGACAGGATGGTATTTAAAACAATTAAAACTGATTGGGACCCCTTCCATTTCTGAAAGTGAAGAAATGCATCTGGGAGTAAACTGAGCTTTAAGGGTAAAAAATATTTCATACTCGTAGTATTAAAATATATTATATATGTATATTAGGTTAGGGAATAGCCTTTCATAGCCTTTTTATAATTTCTTTATTTTACAACGATTTGTTTACAACGATTTGGCAAAGGGTAAGTATTCATTCGATAGAACTCTTTTTGCTCTACAAAAATATGTGAATTGTATTTTTGAGTTATTTAATTTTTTATTAGTTTTGGAGGAAATGAAGGAAAAAATTAAGATTTTCGACACCTGGTTTTCTCTACTTTTCATTGAGGTCAAAAAGCTACCAAAGCAGCCCGGGACATTAGCGGGCGAGTCTACAGCACGGATATGGTTTGCAAAGCTCAAAAATGGCAACTTTGACGCCAATGACACGTCATGTAGCGGAAGGCTTTCTGAATTCGATGAAAAACGTCTCAAATCTCTTTTGAAGAAGAACGGTCGACAAACCAGTCGTGAATTGGCGAAAAAAATGAACTGCGATCATAAAACTATGCTTAGTCACCTCCACTCAATGGGATTTACGGAAAAATTGGGAACCTGGGTGCCTCACGAACTCAACGAAAAAAACAAAGAAAGCCGCCTTCAAATTGCTTCTTAGCTTCACGTACGCCATCGAGCAACACGCAGTCATAAACACCGCCTTTTGTTACGAATCGTCACGGGAGATAAGAAATGGTGCCTATACATCAATATGAAGCAAAGAGAGCAGTGGGTGGGTTCAGGAGATACGTCAAATCATCCAAAGAAGATACGTTTGGTGGGACTGGGAGGGCAAGGTGCTCTAGGAAATATTCGAAAAGAATGCCACGGTCAACAAGGAGCTCTACATTGCCCAGCACGTGCATAAGAATATTTGACTGCTAAGAATTGATCGACATGGATAAAACCTACTCCTTCACGACAACGCCAGGCCCCATTGTCGTCAAGGCCGCACTCGAAGAGCTCGAATGGGAGGTCCTTCAGCATCCGCCGTATTCTTCCTCAGACCTTGCACTGATCGATTATCATCTTTGCGCTCCCTGTCAAACCAATATCAAAGGCGTTACCTTTGGTAACAAAGAGGTCCTTAAAAACTAGCTCAACAACTTCTTTGACACCACTCCAGGTTATTTTTGGCGGAACGGCATCAGCAAATAGGTCGAGAGGTGGGAAGGGATGTACACAGCAACGGCGAATGTATAATTGATTAACTTATTAATATAATTATTGTTTTTTGTTTAAATAAAAGTTTGCTGTAAAAATGCTCCGAACTTATTCTCCAACCTGATACAAACAGCGGCCGCCGTAGCCGAATGGGTTGGTGCGTGATGAACATTCGGAATTCACAGAGAACCAATATCGAATCTCGGGGAACGCAAAACTAATAAAAACATTTTTCTAATAGCGGTCGCCCCTCGGCAGGCAATGGCAAACCTCCGAGTGTATTTCTGCCATGAAAAAGCTCCTCATAAAAATATCTGCCGTTCGGAGTCGGCTTGAAACTGTAGATCTCTCCATTTGTGGAACAATATCAAGACGCACACCTCAAATAGGAGGAGGAGCTCGACCAAACACCCAAAAAGGGTGTACGCGCCAATTATATATATATATTAGGACAGGTCGACTTAAAAATCGCTCATTGCTCTGTGAAAATCGTATTCTAGGGATCAAAATAAGAAACTTTGCCGAAGGAACCATACCTCTAAAACGAATTCTGAGGTCCCCCAATTTGGGTCGAACGCAAAATCCCACTTTGACCCATTTAGAGTGCTCCAATCGAGTTCAACTGTATGACCGACCCCCACGAACTTTGGACGGCCGATCCACCCATGCCAGTGGCACACCCCCTGGAACTCCCATGGGGGGTTCCCCATACAATCATTTCAAAATATCACCATTTTTGGCCTTTACATGAGAAAAGAAACTAAAAAGTTCGACCCAAATTGGGGGACATCAGAATTCGTTTTAGAGGTATAATTTTCTTATTTCGATCCCTAGAATATGATTTTCACAGAGCAATGGGCGATTTTTTTGCCTCCCCACAAATCGACCCGGCCTAATATACATATATACATATATAATACAAACAGAGCTTGTTTTTTCTTTGCCTAGTGATTCATTCATTAACCTTCTGAAATCTTGAATATAATCTTATTTAATTTGTGTGTTCATAGACTTTATACTTAAATATAAATAAATAAATAAAAAGTGCGAAAATCCGAGGGTAGGTCAAGAGTGCACGCCGGATAAATATTTATCATTTTATTCTCATATTTCAATTAGATGATTTAGTTTTTCCCCAACGTATCCTATTTTCGCGGGGGAGCGCACAAATGAGAATATCAGCGTATAAGAGTGCTCTAATGCTTATATGAATGTATGTATGCATGTTTAATGTTTAAGCAACTAAAAAAACTAAAATAGCACAAAAGCAAATTAAAACACACAATTTTACAGAAATTTCAAACAAAAACAAAGCTTTATTTGTATAAAATAATAAAGTTGCAGTAGCTGAGTATGCACGCCTCCATTTGTAATAAGCAGCGCGTAATTCACTTTACAAAGAACAAGGAAATTCATCAATCATAATTATAAAAATAATGCATTAACAAAGCAAATGTAAAATATTGAAAAAGGACTTACAGGTAAATATATTTATGTATGTAGATACGTAAAATGAAAAATAACGACATTTTCGAATAAATATATTAGTAAGCATTATACGATTAAAATATGCAATACGTAAATATACTTATACATTATTTCACCACACACTTGTTTACTCAAATACCCTGCAGAAGCATCGCAAAGCTCTGAATTAGTGGCCTTACTAATGACCTGGCCAATCGTCCTTTCACTGAGAAGTGCAGTTTAGAAGTTGAACTTGATACAACCCATTAGATATACATATCGATGGTTTTCGAGAAAAGTGACACCACTCAAAAATACAAAATACTGAGTTGGGTCAGTTTTCTAGACAAGTGACGCGCCAATTCGATCACCTGACAAAGCGACACTAACGCCATCTCTCAGAATTGCTTCAAGATTCGCTTATGACGCTTTTCCAGATAAAAATATATAAACTCTAAAGTTGGTTTTTGCTTTTAACGGCAAAACTCCGGATTTGAATTAATTTTGAGTTGTGTCGCTTTTCTCGAAAACCATCGATATATAGATTCAGGCTACATTGTATTTTCAAAAGTTCTGGACACTAGTCCAATTCAACTCAAAATTTTTGATGTGTGAATGATGAGCATTTCCTTACCCACCCACAGCTGTGAACTAGAATTTCTTTCGCACTGGCTCAGTTTACCCTGCAGGATACTCATCGACATAGATATATAAGTATGTGTGCATAAGAAATTAAGAAAACTGAAAAACTGCTGCCATGGTAATGACAAATAAACGATTCAAATACTAATATTTCAGAAACACTTGCTTTGGAACAAAATCGCACAATTTTATCTACGAAGAATTATATATATTGTAGATACTTCAATATAGTTATAAAGTTATACACATACATATACATATGCAAATGTAGTAGGTATTCTGTCCTCAATTTATAGAGAGAAGTAGAGTCATTTGAAATGAAGTTTATATGAGAATTAAAAAAAAATTAAGTTGCAAAACTGTATTTTCATTCATTACATTTGTAAACTTTGTGCACATTCAGATTTAGTTTTTGTGACAGTTTGAAAACTAAAAATTTTAGATATACATATGTATACACTCAATTACATGCTCATATTTTTTCATATACAAATTATTCAGTTCTCGATAAATATTCGTTAAAGAGCGTTGCTTGAAATTAAAAGGATGTAGTAAATGTTGCAACACTTTTGCCATCATACATTATGGCCTATACAACTTGAGACAATGTAAAATTGATTAGCATTTTGTCACTGCGAAATTGAAAACTCGCCGATATAGTATGTAATTATAATAAAAAAATACATAGAAGATTTTTTAAATGATGATAAACCTTTGCAAATGGCCATGAACAACATATCAATTCAACGTCGTAAAATTGCTGCTTCGTTTCAAAATGATAAATTTACAACATGTCCAAGTAATGAAAACTTTAAACAATCTATACCTATTTACAAATAACTTAAAACCTAAATCCAATAATAAAGAAAAACGTTCAGTTTCTATATTAACAATTCAACATGAAATTCAGATAATGTTTTTCATTTTCTTTTAAAGAGTTGCTCTTGTGCGTATAAACTACGTAAACATTGTGTTAGGATAGTTTTCAGACAAAGCGAATCTTAAAAAATACACATTAATTCAAAACGAATTGGCCATAATTCAAGCATATACACTAACATATTTATATTTGAGTAAAATATGTGTTTGTATGGATGATTGTATAGTAAGCAGTTGTTTCGTATTCCTACCTCCCACACCAAAAGAATTTCTCACATCATACAGTGATTGAATTGCCGCACAGCTGGTCAACATCAATTCAGTTAGTTCAAAATGTTATTACTATCCCTCTTTCCCATTCCTTATTTCGTTATTCCATTTGTAAGTTGCCGTGATTTTCTCCATCGTCGTTCACCAAACGGTCACCCAAATCGTCTTTCACAAACTGGCCAACTGGGCGATATTTCCTACTAGCAATGTTCTAGTAAGGTTTTGAAGCGTCCTTGGGTTTCTTCAGTTGCACCTTTAAGCGCTTAGTGCCTACTTGGAAACCGTTCATCGCTTTAATGGCTACTTGCGCTGACTCCGGGTTATCGAAAGAGACGAAACCGAAGCATTTGGAGAGATTGGTTTGCTTGTCGATGAAGACTTTGGCAGAAATCACATTTCCAAACGGCAGGAAAGTAGATGCCAAATCGGTGTCAGTGAATTCTTGTGGTAGATGATAGATGAATAAATTACATCCTTCGGGACCTGCAAATGAAAAAATTCAAATTAAATGGCTTTAAGGTAGAAAAGTTTGTGTGAACAAGTATTTTAATCATTTTGTTGATTGTGCTAAATTTAAAAAAAATACTTATCTCTTATTAGATTAACCTGACGAATAAAGCTAGGCTACTTATTTGAGTACATTGGCATTTCCTGGGAATATTTTTCAGAAACAACCAAATTAAGCAGCAATAAATAGTGGGCTAGAATTCAATTAAGGATATCTTTCTTATTTGAGCGAAACTCGAAAAATGGCGTTAATAAACTATTATTGACACCTAAAGTTATCACTAGCCAGCAAGTTTGATTTTTTAGCATGGTGTAATTAATCAAAGAATCATTTCAATGTATTTGTTTGGAAACGATTAATTTTTTGAGGTAAGGTAACAGGTAACATTATAAAAATAATATAAAAATAAAATAATAATAAAGAACCATTGATAGTCTGGATTTTTGGCCGATCTCAAAGCACTGCAAATTCGATAAATCTTGGCATTGGTGGGTTTCCATTTTCGTATCCGTTTGCGGAAGCTTATAGGGCTTCTTCGAGTAGCCTCCATCAATGCACAGGACTAAATCTTATTCTGGTGCGGACTGAACAGACAGTTGTATGCCTGATTAAACGAAGTTCTTAACTTGTGTACACATATTCGTATCACTGCCCAGAGTTGACACAAGTTGCAGATCACTTCGTTTTCCAGCCTTACCCATGGTCACCTGTGCCGACGCCATAAGCTCATCATATGTATTATTTTCGATTAGTTCCGAAACTCTCACGTTCTGCGAAGTATTTTTATTGATTGCCCTAGTTCAATGGAAAAACCTGGCGTAAAAAGTAAAATTTCTCCATCCAAATACTCTTTATATTTTTTCTCAAGCCATTCACTTCACCAGCTATGCAAATTTTTTAATGTTTTTTTTTAATTAACGATTGTTAATAATTTTTTAGAAGCTTACTAATACGAAATTTTCATTTGATAATTTAACTTGTTTTAAAAAGCATTTTACAATATAACCGCTACTCGCTCTCTATAAGGGTTGCTATTCTTGTGAGTATTAAACGTTTTCGAGAAGAATTCAACCGAAGGAAGCTGGATGCTGCATGAATTTTTAGTCTACATGCATTTTTAGTCGCTGTTTGTGAGCATATAAACATCGGATCATTATCTTGTTGAAGCTAAGATCGGCCAAGCTCAATTAATTCACAAAATATTTTCGGAGTAGAAACCATTCGAAGTCAAATAATACAAGCCAAATCACATATGTATGTATGCATGTGTAAATATGTTAATGACTTTACTGTAATATAAATTATTTCCGTATTAAATTATGTAACTTTCAATTAAATCTATCACAATTTACAAGCAATCAAATACTTAATAACAGAAGCAGCTTTGGATGTGGGAATACTGTAGATCCCAGTATGTAGAGCGGAATACATATTGGTATGCTTGTACACGTACGTTTTCGTGGTTGCGTGTTTGTAGGTATACATGTATGTATGTATGTATGCCTGAATGAGCATTGATATACGGAGCGCACATAATCCAATATAATGGAAACTGCTCTGCGAGCATTATTATTATTAATAACATCGACAGCGAGCGGCATATCGTCTTAAAATAGATTAAAAGCAACATCATACAATAGAAGCAGTCAGAAAACAGAAAGTTTATCAACAGCTTCACAAATCCGTGTATGTCGAGGTTTATCACAACATAATCACGAATGCAAGGATGTTGCCATTTATGTATTTTTAATACATAATAAAAGGCTATAGTTTTGCAATTCCTGGGTGTAAAAATGCAGATATACTAGTACCATATATTATGTTTATAAGTTAAGGGTGCTTTTTAAGAGCTTGATAACATGAAATGATAATCTGGTAGATAATTTCATTAAATTTATCTTTTTTATTATAATATGAGGAGGCTAAATTCAGCTCGCACCGCACTTTCTACACTCTATAAATTCTATAAATTACTCGTATTGTAAAATTATTGTAAAAAAATGTTGCTTTTTGTAGTGATGGCTTAGATGGAGATTTTGTGCAAGTTCAGATGGAATGAAATAATATGCAATATGGAGTCCGAAGAAAGGCTAAAAATAGTTTTCATTACTTCATCGACTCAACAGGTACATTTAACAGGTACAATGTCAAAAGAGCGGATGAATGGGGTGGCACGGTGGAAAAATAAATTTTATAAAAATTTGTTGAAAACAAGCGACAAGTCAAAATCAAATTATACCTTTTTTATTTATTTTCACGCAACTTTATTTGTTCCATTGCAATTATGATTTAATTTTTTTTCATAAAAAAAAATTTATGATATCTTATTTTATTGCAAGTGTGTATATAAATTAATTATCACTACATTGATAACTTTAAAAAAATAATTTTTTTCCGGAGCAACTCCGCTTTCCCGGAGCAACTCCGCCTTTATTTCACAACTGTAAATTATCGACTAAACTTTACAAAATTTCTTAAAGCTAATTTAACCTATGCATTCCCTCAATCACCTGTTATGCCGCGTGACCATATTCGCGGAATTTCACTTGTTGCCGTTCACACGATTTATTACAGACATAGCGTCAGCGAAAAGATCGAGCAACTGAGGTGGATCAACTTTCAGCGGAAACGCGTGTAGTGAATGAACTTTAAATATAAGTAGCGTTAACTCCTCCCTTCTTAAAAACGATTGTCCTCGATCGTCTTATTAGAAATAGGGTAGGTCATGTAGTCGAAGATTTGAATAACTAACGACGTTTCCTAGTTGGTTATTATTTGTGTTAATTGATGCATCTGGGAGATTCGGTAAGGTGCTGGTCCTTAGGTCGACTAATTTGAATGGTTCCGTTGGTACTTCTTGGATGATTATTTTTGATGTGGGTTTTATCCAAAATTTGAAGGTTATTATTATTGCTGTGAAGATTATTGCTAGTCCTAGCATTGCGCTCTTATTTATTGTCGAATCTGTTCTTAACAGATTTATCTTTTTCGTGTTGTTAATATGTAGTTTGTTGAGGGCTTCTAATGATAAAATGTTGATGCGTTCCCTTTCTAGCGGTGTTGGCTGTATGATCGCTGGTTCTGCTGTCAACGTAGACATTTCGATATTGGTGAAAGTTTCGTTATTGATGCTCAATGATGTGTTGTGAAACTTGATTAGATAAGTACCAGTAATTGTTCGCTGCTCTTTTTCCGTTTTTAGTGTTCCATTGAAGTCGTTTAGTAAGATTATCCCAGGCTGTATTTCCTCGATTGTTGGTACGTGTTGATTATTACTTATTGTGCAAAATGATTTTCTACTATTTAATATTTGAGGGATGCAGGTGCTGTTACTAATATTAATTATGTTATTTCTCTCACAAATTTTTATTTCATTGTATTTCATACATTTATTCTTAATTCCATATATTTCATTTTTGTTTTTTAGTATTTCTTCGAAATCAAGTTTAGTAATTTCTTTATTTCTCTTAACTGGTCTTATTATAATATTCTTGTAAGTAATATTGTTTGTTAGTGGTATTTTTACCAAATATAAAATTCTTGACTCCTTAGTTATTACGTTAACTTTTGCGTATTCTAATGCTTCTTCAACTGATGCGAATGGCATTCTTTCTTCGTTTAATTTCATGATTGCTATCTCAATTTCCTTTTTATTCAACAATATTGTATTCATAATTCCAATTTTAGCCCATTGAATGGCGTACTTAATGTTTACTAATTCTTCTTTAAGAATTCTTATTTTACTTTCCAGATTCAGAGTTATTTCACTTATTACATAACTGTCTTTTCTTATCGAATTTAGTAGTTGATTTCCTAATGTTGTTAAGTTGTTAATTCTTTCATTGAAAACTTCATTAATTATTACTTGATCATTATTATTTTCCTTTAGTTTGTTTAGATCATTATTCAAAATATCAAAATCTTCGCGGTCAGGAGTACCAGCAATGTACTTCCACGCCGTACCTAATGCATTAATAGCTCTCTTATCTCTAAATTCCATTTTTGGCTTTATGTTCGAAAGTATTACTAAGGATATGTCTATCTGAGACTTAAGGATGGGGTAGAAAAGGTTGTTAGCGGGAATATTCTTGTTAAGGTAGGTTAGTATGTCTTTTAAAAAATTGTCGTATTGGTCCAGGTCAATATGGTGTACTATCTTGAATGTCCCTTCTTGTATTTTAGCTTGTCCGTCATTGATCGTTATTAAATGATTTTTAGAGTAGTCTAGTATTTCCATTTCTGTTAAGCTAGTGGTCGTCATGATTAGTATGGTTAGTATTAGTAGGATGTCCTTGTTGTCTGTCATATTGTTTCTATAGAAATCAGAAAATTGTTAGTTTTTGTTATAAGGATTATAATTATAACTATTTTGTTTTATGTAAATTTTTATTATTGCCTAATTAATCCTTTATGAATTGTTCTGCCTGATTGAGTGATAACTGTACTATTTTTGTTTTCTTTTACCGTTTCTTCTTTGTATCTACATGAAAGTTTGTTTCCTATTCTTTTGTTGGTTTTTACAAATATAATATCTCCTGGGTTATAGTCTTTAAAAACTTGTATATTTTTATTGTGATAGTTAAGATCCTTTACTTGTTTTGCTTTCAATCTATTAATATTTTCATTTCTATCTTTTTGTAATTCCAAAGGATTTGTTGATACTCTTCTTCCGAAGAATAACTCGATTGGTTTTTGGTTGGTAGTGGAATGAATTGTGTAGTTGTATTTGTACATGGATTTTTCTAATAAGTCTTGAAATGAGGTATGGATTTTCTCGGCTTTTATGCATCTCATGATTTCTCCTATAGTTGAATGGAATCTTTCTATTTGTCCATTGACAGTACTGGTATAAGGGGGTGCTCTGAAAACTGCTATATTAAATTGATCTTCTATCAAATGAGTTATTGGGTGTGATCCCAAAGATTTTTCATTATCAATGACTATTTTTTCGGGGATTCCGTAGTTTAAAAGGATTTCTCTCAAGGGTTGTATTATATCTTGGGTTGCTCTAGAATTGACTATTTTTGCTTGGGCATACTTTGAGAATTTATCTATGGCTGTTAGTATTACTTTTTTATGAGTATGGTAAATGTCGAGGTGAACTATTTGTCCTGGATATTGAGGAATAGGAGTTGATTGTAATAGTGGTTTTGTAGGATTCTATCGATTTTCGCTTGCATTTGTGGGAAGTAAAAGTTTCTTAGAATTTGTGCTTTATTTATATGCCTATGATAAATTGGAAATATAATTTGAAATTGATAAGATGACGTTTCTTCTATTTTAAGAAAAATTTGATTCTTGAACACATTTATTGGTTCTTGGGCTAGTGAATTATTGTCATTTTCAGAATTTGTTAGATGGTTGATTTGGGGTAGTCTGGATAGGGCATCTGCTACGACGTTTGCCTTTCCTGGTTTGTAGTATAATTCATAATTATACTCTTCAAGGATGGTCTTCCATCGCTTCATTTTATTGTTATTATTCTTATTGCTGAGGGCGTAAGTTAAAGGCTGATGGTCCGTAAAGATTTGAACTTTTCGTGACCCATAGAGATAATTACGTAAATTGTTTAGTGACCAGATGATGGCTAACATCTCTTTCTCGTTGGTAGCGTAGTGCTCTTCTGTTTCGCTTAATGTACGAGATATGAAAACGATGGGCCTGTCATTTTGAGATAGGACTGCTCCTATTGCATAGTTAGATGCATCTGTGGTTAGTTGGAAGGGTTTTGTAAAATCGGGATAGTTTAGTATTATATCTTCTGTAGTCAAAGAAAGTTTGATTTTGTCGAATGCAATTAAGGCTTCTTCATTTAATGTGATTTGAATATTTTTGGATCGATTTTTGGACACACGTCCATCCTCCCCTCTTAAAAGGGCCGTCAGGGGTTTCGCAAGCTTCGCATAGTCCTTGATGAAGCGGCGATAAAAACCAGACAGACCTAAAAATGATCTTAAGTCTTTCAGGGTTTTGGGGGCTGGAAAATTTATTATTGACTCTACTTTTTTGGGGTTTGTTTTGAGACCGTTTTCCGAAATAATAAAACCTAAAAATTCTACTTCTGTCTTTAAGAATTCACATTTGTCAAGCTGAATTTTTAAATTTGCTTGTTTCAAGGTATCAAAAATTGTTTTAATATCATTAAAATGGGTTTCTTGGTCTTTACTGAATATCACAACGTCATCGATGTAAACATAACATCGTTTCCCTATGTGATCCCTTAAAATGTCGTCAAGAGCTCTTTGGAAAATAGAAGGAGCATTCTTGAGACCGAAAGGTAATCGGGTGAATTCATATTTCCCATTATTCACCGAAAAAGCTGTCTTCTCTATATCTGATTCTTTTAAGGGAATCTGATGGAAGCCGCTCTTTAGATCGAGTACTGAAAAGAATTTATTCTTTCCAAGTTCTGAAAGTACTCCATTTATTTCGGGTATTGGATATTTATCTGCTATTGTTACTGAGTTTAGTTTCCTATAGTCTATCACCATTCGGTATTTTTTCTCTCCTGACGCATCTAATTTTTTTGGTACTACCCATACAGGCGAGTTATATGGAGACCTAGATGGTCGAATAATACCGTCGCGGAGATATTCCTCAATTTGTTTTTCGGCATGGTCTTTGAGACACATCGGATAGGGATAGTTTTTTGTATATACTGGGGTTCCTGATGTTGTTTTGATTTCACCTTTTACATTGGTTGTAATCGTCAGTTTTTCGTCTGGATCGCTAAATAAAGATTTGTGGTTTTCTGTTAATTTTCTCAACATTGAGTTTTGGATTGGGGTCAAATGCTCTGACCGTATATTGATTGAATTCACATCTTGTGAAATCTGTTGCTTTAGTTTTATTCTTAAACAGTTTTTAATAGTCATATAATTGTCTTTGGTGTGTATTACTGCGTCTAGTTCCTTTAATGAGTCGTTCCCTATTATAGCGTGGAATGATTTTAACTTTGGTAGAATGAAGAATTTTATATTGGATTCCTTTAATCCGAAGATGTTTGCAAAAGTATGGTGTGTGACATCAATATGTCCTCCTACGGAATTAGCTTTAAAGGGAGTTTCGTTTTTAATTGGTTTTTTTGCTAGTCGGGGTTGCACATAGTTCTTTGTTTTCCTGAGAATTCTCTAATTGATCTTACTATATCCGGTATTTTATCGAGTTCGCCTAAATTGTTACGGTGTTCCGGATCTATTATTTGATCTGTTCCTACTAAGTCACTGTTCGTATTCCTTATCGCGTTATTCACAATGTTCGTAATTAATTCACTCAGTCCTGGTATGTTGATAGCATTGTTAGGATTAGGAGGGATTGGTGCATTAAGGATAGGAGGTCTAATTAAATTATTTGGGTTACTCATTTTGAATGTCAAGAGATAATTTAAATTTGGTTCAAATTTATTAGTTTTATAAAATTTAATTTAGCTAAAGTCCCTTGTTTCAAATTTGCACTTTACAAAATATTTAACTCTTTAATTGGCTCATAAAAATACTTTACAAAATATTTAGCTCTTATTCACTATTATTTTTTATATTTGATTTCTTAATTTATTAATTCACTATTAATTTCTTCAATTTAATTATTCTCTCATGGATTTTCCTTGGATAATAAAACTATTTTCCACTTCGTAACTAAATTTAACAATCGGGCTTTTTAAAATTTAACTCTACTTTTTTTTCAATTATTTTCACACAATTTCCACAATTTCTGGTTTTCTTATTTCTAAATTAATTTTAAATAGTTACCGCCGTTGCCTACACAGAGTCTGTAGGGGGTCCTTTTTGCCTATTTCGGCTACAGGGGGTCTACCAGTACTCCTTCTCGCGAGGTTGTCTGCGAACTGGTCTACAGACGTGGTTATACCTTGTCCTTTACAGGAGTTGTTGTGGTTTATTGGAGTTTTCGGCACATTTGTGGTGCGCGGCGAGCTGCTTGAGGTCGTCTTGGCACTTAAAAATTGAAGCTATTTGAGGTGCGGCGAGCTGCTTAAGGTCGTCTTAGGCACGCAAAAATCAAAGTCCTTGTAATTATTTGAGGCGCGGCGAGCTACTTGAGGTCGTCTTAGGCACGCAAAAATTTTGACTTGCTTGTCCTTTTTACAAATACTCGCGCCGAATTCCTCCTACCACGTTGGGCGCCAATTAATTATCACTACATTGATAACTTTAAAAAAATAATTTTTTTCCGGAGCAACTCCGCTTTCCCGGAGCAACTCCGCTTTCCCGGAGCAACTCCGCCTTTATTTCACAACTGTAAATTATCGACTAAACTTTACAAAATTTCTTAAAGCTAATTTAACCTATGCATTCCCTCAATCACCTGTTATGCCGCGTGACCATATTCGCGGAATTTCACTTGTTGCCGTTCACACGGTTTATTACAGACATAGCGTCAGCGAAAAGATCGAGCAACTGAGGTGGATCAACTTTCAGCGGAAACGCGTGTAGTGAATGAACTTTAAATATAAGTAGCGTTAACTTATATGTACTTAAGTTTTTCTTACTTATGAGAAAAAAAGTATTGTAAGAAAACCTAGAAATTTCTATTTATTTTATATTAGCATATTTATATTATATATCGATTTCTTTATAATATTAAATACAACCGCTATGTGAACAAAATTATAATAGCTTTGGGAGCAAGTGCGCAGTCATTATGAAGAGGGGTTTTTTAAGAGCTTGAGAGCTTAAAATGATAATACAAAACAGAAATAGTGTTGGAATAGTAGATAATTTCAAGGCATTTATTTTTTGAATATGACGTCCGGTATACGTCAGTTGCGGCTACGAGTTGCATGCTCCATTCGATCAGCCGAATTCTTAAATACTTTGTCCAATAACTCTAAACAATAAATCTCCATGAGCCCAATCAGCAAAAAAGCGACGCAAACAATGGTCACTTGGCTTAAATTTTTGCACGAGCTGTATTTTATAGGCACGTAAGCTAAGATCCACTTTCCCGTAGTCGAAGGCCAATGGCCAACAAGTTGGGAAGTACATTTCGACATTTTTTTCCAAAGTAAATTTCCACGATTTGGAAGCGTAGTGTAAAACAAGGAGGAGTAATCATTGCACTAATATAGAAAGTGAATTTTCTGAGGCATTATTCTTATTAATTAAGAATACGACATCAATTCTTCCATTAGAACGTCTTTTTAATATGTCACTAACATCTGGTGCCTAGACTGCTGATTGGAAAATTACTCATATTAATCCGGTGTTTAAGAGTGAGAATAAAAATAACGACTGCAATTAAAGGTTTGATATATAAAGTGGTAGACAGTTTCTAAACTTTTCAGAAGCATTGTTAAATTGTGCTTGCAACAAAAAGTTTAATTTCTCCATAGCTTGTTGTTTTTTATGAATACTGAATCGCACCGGTTCCTGGGGGTTTCCACGTCTACTGTATATACACGGATTTTTTTAAAGGCTTCGACAAAGTATCCCACTCGATCTTAGTTAACAAAGTTATCAAAATTAGGCTTCCATTCCAAGCGATTTGTAGCCAGAATTGGAGATATATCTTCCGACACATTCATTGCCTCTTCTGGGCTCCCTCAAGGGAGTATACTGAGCTCTTTACTTTTCATTTTAATTATAAATGACATTAGTAATTGATTTTCTTTTGCTAAATTTCTGCTTTATGCAGATGAATTGAAAATATCTTTTGTTATAAAAAGCGCTAGTGACTACGTTCAAATATCCCTACATCACATCGCACAGGGTATCTACGAACTATTATTTCATAGACTGACTAAATAAATAAGTGTTACGAGGGGTGCCTTTTATATTTCGGGATTAAAGAACAAAAACAAATTTTAATCATCGAAAATCACTTTATTGTTTTTCAAAATATTCTCCATGAAGATCTATACACTTTTGCATGCGTTTGAACCAATTGTTGAAGCACTTTTGCCACTCTGAATGAGGTACCTCCAAAACATGCATTCTGAATGCTGCAACCGCTTCTTCAGGTGTCGAAAAACGTTGACCTCTCAGTTTGTTTTTTACGTACGGGAATAAAAAGAAGTCATTCGGTGCCAAGTCAGGACTATACGGCAGATGACCCATTAATTCGATGTTTTGAGGGCTCAAAAATGCAGTTGTTTGAGCCGATGTGTGAGAGCATTGTCCTGGTGAAGAGTGCTCCGTCTTTGGCGATTGGTTTTTCTAATTTCTTGGAAGACAACTGGCAAACAAATGGTTGTGTACCACTCAGAATTTACTGTTCTGCGTTGTTCTAGTGGTACGGTTGCGACATGTCCAGTTTTTCCGGAAAAACAGGTGACCATTTGCTTGGAAGTGCTTCGTGCGCGAACAACTTTTGTTGGATTTGGCTCATCTTGAAACACCCATACAGTCGACTGCTGTTTACTTTCGGGCTCATACGCGTAAATCCATGATTCATCACCTGTCACGATGTCATAGACGTGTTTCGAAGCCCCGCGATCGTATTTTTTGAGCATTTCCTTCTACCAATCGACACGAGCCTTTTTTTGAGGGATTGACAAATTGTGTGGGATCCAACGCGAACAAATTTTTTTGACAATCAAATGTTTATGCAATATTGAATGTATGCTGGTCCCACTAATGCCTAAGATTGTCTCAATTGCACGATAGGTCACATGACGATCTTGCAACTGATTACAACTTACAACTGATTTTGGACGACCTTCACGAAATTCCTCTTGGAGTGAACTACGACCACGATTGAATTCACCATACCATCGATAAACACTGGTCCTTGATGGAGCTTCATCGCCAAAAAATGAATTAAGTTCATCCATGCAATGTTGCTGAGTTAATCCACGTCGAAAGTTGTGAAAAATAATCGGACGAAAATGTTCACGATTTCATTCCATTTTTGGACCGAGATTAATCTTTTAAGTTACTGTAAACAACACGAATAGCGCTGGTGTTTCAAAACGTTCTGAGTACGTAAAAGCCAAAAAATGTCAATCTTTGCGATACAGCTGTCAGTTGCCAGATTGCAACACCAGGGTTGCCAAATCCTGCCAAATAAAAGGCACCCCACGTAATACATTTTTGCTTAGTAAATCTAGGAAGACATAATGTCTTACGACTACCACAAAGATAAAGTAATTCACAATAAAAGGTAATATTTATATATGTATATATGAAATTCATTCAGTTACAATTTAAACTCTTGCATAGAAAACCAAAAATCAAAGGCAAAATATTGTGAAGTTTTAGTAAATTCTTTCAATGTTTTATGTATCGGAGCACAAGAGGCATAAACTGTTCTAACTCGCGCCGAAAGGAAAAAATTATTACTCAGCAGGTGATTTTTGCTGCGTCCTAAAAGATCAGCAAAATCAAGCAATCTAAGAGTGAGACGAAGAAAATTCTTTCGAATTCGTTGAAGTCTACTGAAGCGAACTGCATATGTATATAAGTAGTAAAAACATAGCCTTGCCATAAATTCTGTGACAAATTTTACAATGCCTATGACGAAAACAAATTCGCAGAAAAAATGTCCGTTATTTTTGCTTTTGTTCGTATGCATAGTCATAAATTACACTAAGTTTCGTGGATAATTTCGCTTGTAGATGGGGGGCTACGGAAAATCACATTGCAGTGACTGCATTACATAAATGTGGCAAATTGCAAGTGAGATTTACGAATTGCTGAAAAAAGTAAATATTTCAGGAATGTTTGTTTACCGTACGATCAATCGTTTTTCCCAAAAGTCTGAAGTGACAGACAGAAAAAAGAAATGGTCGTTCTCCCGTGGTTCGGGAAAGAATTCGCAGAAATCCCCTTATAAAGCGGAAAATCATGCCCAGGGAAATTAATGTATCAAACAGATCCATGTCAAGACTAATTAGAGGTGATCTCCACATGAAAGCCTTCCGTCGCTCAACTGGTCATCTTGGGACAACGCGCTTGAAGAAAATTAGACTCGACAGATACAAACAGCTTCTTTGGTGGCACGCGGCTGAGGGCCATGAAAATATTATCTTCGCAGATGAGAAAATTTTCACTGTTGAAGAAGTTTTTAATAAGCAAACCGACAAAATCTATGCTAAAACTTCTAAATATGCAAAAAATATTGTTCCAAGGGTTCTGCGTGGCCACCATCTAGCCTCCGTAATGGTTTGGTGGGAGTGTCTTGTAAAGACGTTACATCTCTTCATTTCCGCGAAACAGGGGTTAAGTTCGGGGCAAAAGTGTACCGCGAGGATGTCTTATAAGATGTGGTGAAGCAGTTGGGCAGAACTCTTTTCTTCAGTGCATAAGTAAAAAATCACCCAGTAATGGCTAAAAATCCATATTCCTGGGTTTATAGCCGCAGAAGAATGGCCGTTTGGAAGTTCAGATCTGAATCCATTGGATTACAGTTTGAGGTCAGATTTGGAGAGACCCCTGTAGGTAGGTAGGTAGGTGGGGTGGTTGCCATACAGACAAACTTAGACCTTTCGCAGGTCCATTGTGATACCACTGGAGCTTATCCTTACTCTACGTGTTCCTTTTCAAACCATCCGGTAGCTTTAATAAACGATCAGAGCTTCGTTAGTTTTAGATGGGCTATGTCCGCTACATCGGTTAGAAATGCTGTATCAAGAGTGCGCAGCCTTTTCATAGCTAGGCTTTCACACTCACATAAAAGGTGTCTGACTGTATTAAGACAGCTTCTACAGAAATCGAAGTACGGGAGTTCTAACCTTCTAGCGTGGCTGCCTATTAAACCATAACCCCTGTCCAAGGTTTCACAGAAAATTTCTCAAATAATCTTTGGTTCAGGTAGCGACGTCAGTAGCCATGGAAGCCGTGCATGCTGTAATTGTCGAATGGCCTAATCGTTTGAAGGCTTGTGTAAAGCAAATGGTGGCAATTTTGAATGCAAATTTAAATTTTTTTTTTTTACTATTTACATGATTAAATAACAAAAACTTAATTAAAAGAAGTATTATAATTTCATAGCTATAACGGATAAGCTCTTAAAATCAATCCATCATTTCCTTTCAATTTGCCATTTAGAATTGCAACTTCGACATTTTTTATAGTAAGTCTAGTTCCATTACAAAACCGAGGTGAGGAAAAGAATTATAGCGCACCAAGTTTGAGTGAAAGTATTGTATATGTAGTGGATACACGTACTTTTAAAATATGATTTTATAAATATCTTCGACGCCACCTAGTGTCTCCAAATATGTAAAAATATGTACTAAAATTTCATCAAAATCAGTTCAGTCGCTTCGAAGTCCATAGGAAAATAAGAGCATATAAATATAGGTCCTCCGCTACCGGTTGAAATGAGGCTTCTTGAAAGTCTTTTATCACAGATAGTTATGTAAAGTAGAATACTGAGTGTAGCAGAGCAAAGGGCACTGGGACGTAAAACCTATTTTCTAACCTAGTAATACTCGTATGTTTCTAATTCTGCCGCAATAATGAATGATGAAGTGTTATTGGTTCTTCACAGCCTGAATAGCGGGGTAGATAAGCGTGTGACGACTAATCGGTGGGTCCGATTATTTACAAGATACATAAAATAAGTGAGATACATACACATAAAAAGCTCTTTCTAATGGTGATCACCTTTCGGCATACAACGACAAATTTCCAAGTGCATTTTTGCCACGAGAGAGAGTTTTACAAAGATTGTCCAATATTCGGAGTCGGCATAAAACGGATATTTGAGGAGAAACTCAGCCGAACTCTTAAGAAGGGACATATACTTCTTAGTAGACGACTTTCTAACGGTAAATGGTTTGAATATAAGGCAGGAGAAGTATTTCAGCCTCTGTCTGGTCAAAATCAAATATTGTACCGCTCATCTTGCTAGAGTCAAAAGATAGTACATCTGAAAACGTGGTTGACTAGTGAGCAATAACCTTTGTATTTGCAGCGTGTCATAACTTAAGTGGTAAAGCAAGATATGTAAGTGTGCCTACTAAATCGGTTGCGGCTTCAAAAAAAAAAACGTATTTAAAAATATTACATGGTAGTATTTGAACATATTTAAACTATTTTTCAACATAGCAACTATCCCTTTCCATGTAAGTAGTGAACCACAGCATGAGCTTTTTTGATGCCTGCCTCGTCTCGTACCAACTCCTTCGCTCACTTTTCCACGTCCTCATTAACTTCCTTCTCGTCGATATAAAATGTGGGGGTTAAAAACATCTCATTCAAGTGAGTCCAAAAGTAGCGTTTTTAAACTCACGACACTATCATAACCCCATCACCATAAACAGATTTCACCTCTTTAAAAATCCTAACTGGAGTTCTCTTCAGTAAAGAGTATATCGCACCCTAAATACAAAAGGGTCACAACTCAAAATGTACCTTGTGCTCAAATATGAGCGAGACGTTATCAATAAAACGGTCCGCGGATGGCATATGGCAAAAATAAATTTTTTGTTTTTTGGCAGGACTGTTATAAGCTTACATGGCAAATTTCAGCGTGATATGTCAAATAGTTTGTTTTCTGTGCTACTGTAAACAAGTCAAGCTCGAGTGTGGAAAATTTTGAGTTGTGCCCCTTTTGTATTTAGGGTGCGATATGTTGGAACAAGGGTTGACCGGCATTAAATTTTTGCTATTAGCAACAAATTTTTTCGTAAGCTTTAGTCAAACCTAGTGATATGTGTATAAGTGATATAGTATCATACATGTTTTCCGCAGTTAAGGAATTTCGTCGATGATCAAGGTATAACAATGAATCAGATATAGAGTCTTATTTTTGAAAGCCTATTCGATTCGGGTATAAAAATTGAATATGGCCGAAATTTTCTTTAATTTGGCTTGGGATGATTAAACTATTTTTCAACGCCTGAGGAATGTATTTGTTGTATATGGCATTGAAGAGTTGGATGATTCTTTGTTTAACCGGTGTTAGTAAGTTATTTATCACAGTGTATGATCTTCAGCCGATCCCTGGTGGGCATTGTTTAGTGTAGCATGAGGTGCTTTTATATGGGACTTTGCGGTGTTGAAAAGTTGTTGACATGAGATTGTTCTGACCATTGCTCATCCAACCGGTTCTGTTTGCGATTTTGGTTGGTCCCTTTGTACCTTTTATACAATTAATGAATACTTCTCAGTTTACACCGCATGGACTTTTTACGTTGAACCAGATTACTTCAGGCGAGGATGCATGTGGGATTAACACACATATTACAATAGATCGAAATGGAATTAAGTTTGCTTATCAGACCTATCCATATTTTCATAGCAATGTGCTAAATAACATATTTTAAATTTGCAGGTTTTAAATATATCCTTACTAAAGGAGATGTCTAGATGTCACTAGTGAATAATTCCAAGACGGTACCATTTTACGATATGGGTTAAAAGTATTGAAATTTATTATGAGAATGGTCGACATATCGTGATTTTTTTTTTGTGCGAATAATCATCCAAATGAGTCGACAATTCAAAGGCTGGTGGAAAACTTTCAAGAAACTGGTTTTATCGAGGATAAAAAGGACCGACAGACCAAAAACTTGACGTTATGCTGAGAAAGTGTTGCTTAACAACCTTCAAAATTGATTCACGTTTTCAACAATTAGCCATTCATGAATCAACCGTTTGGCTGATATTACCAGTACACGTGCTCATAGTGGACATTTAAATGATGTCCTTATTCACTTACAATTGTTAAGAGCCGTATTTTGAACAAAGCACTGAAACCTGAAAGAACCTAAATTTGTACATGTTTTATTTAAAACAAGATCTAGCCGCGCCTTTTGAAAGACCCTTTAAAATAGCTTATGTTCCTTCCCCCCTCTCAAGGAATCTCTTCGGTGCCTCTTTTCGACAATGTGAACGCTTTAGTGAGTTTATATGCATGTAACAAGCGCACGACAACTCTTTGATGACTGCCCTTGCGGAAACAATATATGTAGGTACGAGTAGGTGGCGTGCACGTACACAAATTTATTTGTAGTTGAAGAAGCTTTTCGGTGCTTTGTGCAACATATACCCTTGCTATTGCGATATCCTTGTTGGATTCCCTGTAGTTGCAACATCGCCTACGCATAGTGAAGGGTGCGGGCCATTATCTGGTTTAAAGCTGGGGGATTGCATTGTACAGTACGCAGAAGGAATGCATTACTGCATTTCCACACACAGGAGCACTTTGCACATGCATCCTTATATATGTACAATTACGCACTAGCCTGTGCGTACACGCACAAACGCTTTGACACTAGTGTATTCAGATAGGAGGATGCGTTTCGCTTTAATTAATTTAAACACAACAGAAATTGCATTAGTGCACCAAAGCGCGAATGCATGCATTAGGAAAAATACACCCACCACAAAAGTAAAAGGTTAAAAGGGTTGGCCTGAGCAGCTTCAATGTGTTGATTGCATTACCTTATGGGTGCAAGCTGGCCCTATTGGATGTATTTGAGGCCACCAAGATTGCACACAAAGGCGTAGGGGATAATCGTGCAGCCATTAACTGCACCTGAAAGCCCATTTACTTTAGTTGAAACAAATTCACTATACTGATCTACATACACACCATTGCAGTTCAGTAAAAAGTTATATTTTGCGGAAGAATCCCGTCTTCAATGAAATCAGTTGTAGTTTTTACTGTCCCTGAAAATAATGAAACATTTTTACTGTGAATTTGTATAAGTTTTCACTGGTAATTTCCGCAAGTTATGCCTAAGCAAATACATATTTGGACAAAGCAAATATAAAAACTAATGGAGGCTCACTTCATTTGGGGAATTTTTTAGGTCCATATGTCCTTTGGGTAGCGTTCAACATACCCACACATACACTTATTCAGTTGCAAAGCTACACACGAGTATATGCACATAAAAGAAATAATAAAAACACGTTTATTTTGAGTAATAGTTTGTTCAACCATTCTTTTGACATCGTACTTCTTACAAAATGTTTGAGTCGACGAAGTAATAAGAATAGTCTTTGATTCTGGCAAGTTGGATTGAGACGAATTACTGAATAGTTAATAAATTATATCTATTGTATTATCTTTCTGGTGCATTTCAAGGGCTTTGAAAACTGTTTTTGGGGTTTCCTCGGAATCATATAGCAAATTATTTACCAAAAAAGTTTTCTATCCGAAACCGTTAATCCGGATTACTGGCGCAGTTATTTCTCATTAAAATTGTAGTGTGACAGACGGTCATTACGCGGATTTTTAAGCTAGCAGCTGATTTGCTTATTGGCTAGTTGAGCAGTAAAAGATGGACCGCAGGCAATAACTACGAGTATAAGCTGTACTCATACTAAGAAATAATTATTTATTTCAAAAAATCTTAAATTGCAATTTCTCAAACTGCGCCGAAATATTAAACAATTAATGCAATGTGCAAACTAGCGTTTCTCTTGTTCTTCTCTAAAAATTTCATTAATTTTCATTCACAATAGATATTAATTGTCATTTTTCGGCAATGTTCCCATCAAAAAATCCCCTAATCCGCTTAATTTATGAGAATTAAGTATAGTTGTCAATCCGTATAATAAAAACGGCAGAACTTTTTTTAAATTTAGTATAGTATCATTAGCAACATTTAATTTGGACCGTAATTTTTGGAATCAATGTAATTTACATATAATGAGAGTAATAGCTTGTAACATTCAGGTTTGGGCAGTTTTGCAGTACCACTGTATATTTAGTGGTAGTTAAGATGTAAAATCCATTGTTACTGAAAATTTAGTGATAGTGAAAAAATAAACTAAACTTTTAGGTGACACAAATTTAGTGACAGTGAAAAAAAAAATATCACTGCATTATCACTAAATCTTTAGTTTGGAACACATTTGAATTTATATTTTATGTCCGTTTGTTAATAAAACTTCTTGTTGGTGTATAATCAGTGTAATGAAATGATGTCATTAAGGCAGTCTAACGAAATAAATCACGACTTCTTTGTGTCAGCAGCGAACTCATTTGCATGGCACTCCCGAAGTTTTAGAAGTCAAACACAGATTAGGTGAACTATGCTACAAGCTTGGAATTTCTACTTTTACTGAGGAAGAAATTGAATATTAGCAATAATATGCAGCAGTGATGCAACCCATAACAAAAGCTTTCGACTTCATTCAAGGAGAACGAAATGTGTTCTTTGGTTATTTTATTTCCGCTTTAGTGCCCATCAAAATAAAAATGCGCCATTTAGCTTCCAAATACTTAGAATTTCTTACAGAAATTAATATTCAAATGAAATCAAGATTACTGCAAAGGTTTGGAAAATATTATCGTTAGCATAAGATGCAGTTATTGCAGCTCTCATCATTATCGATATGAAATTAATATTTCACGTAGTCTTACTGGAAAGTACTGAGTCATACACTCTAGGTGATACTCGAGATAAACTTGTGCAATGGAGTGTAAAAGACAACCGGTAGGACAAGCTGCCTTCCATAATTGCTAATACATCATTTCAGCTTCCATGTACTCATATTTATAGACTCCCATGGCGTAGTTATAGCAACCGAAGTAATTTTTTACTTGAACGATGATGATAGAGCATTGATGGTTTGCACCGCTTTGCTATTATAAAAAACATGTTTTTAAAATGCAGCACACAGTTAAGATTCAATCGCCCCATAATGTCATGCGGCGAAATGGGGACAATTTTTGTACCTAGCATTGCGTGATCTTGGTATTCTAGTGTCCCTTTCTGCTTGAGTGTGTCTGGTAAATAGATGACTTGAAGCTTACGGGTGTGTTTGGTTCGAGCCGTAGTTCGATACCAAAACCAGATATTCAATTAACAAATTGTAAATATTGAATTTTGTGAGAGTTTCAGTACATAATTTAGATCAGAAATTGATTGTTGTGTACAAAGGAAAATAAAAGATCGTCTTTCTCGTTTTGGTGGAGAAATACATACTCGTAGAAGAGATGTTTGAGTACAAGAAGTTGCTTTTGCGATATTCATGAATTATTTTTCCGCACTGGCTTATGAAATTCTCGTTCGCGTACTCTAAACTATATGCAGCCATAAGGTTCTTTTATGTGTATGTACACATACATATAGAAAAAAATAAACAGATGGCCCTGTTGAAGCGACAAATGTTAAGATGTACATATACAAAACAGACAGTTCACAAAATCAATATGTGTTCAAAGTGAAGATAATTTAGGCTCAAAATCGAGCAAATTACCCTAAGGTAGGTAGGTAGGTAGGTAGGGTGGTTGTCGCATTGTGATACCATTGGAGCTTATCCTTACTCTACGTGTTCCTTTTCAAACCATCCGGTTGCTTTAATAAACGAGCAGAGCTTCGTTAGTTTTAGATGGGCTATGTCCGCTACATCGGTTAGAAATGCTGTCTCGAGAGTGCGCAGCCTTTTCATAGTTAGGCTTTCACACTCACATAAAAGGTGTCTGACTGTTTCCTCTTCTTCTGTATTAAGACAGCTTCTACAGAAATCGAAGTAAGGGAGTCCTAACCTTCTAGCGTGGCTGCCTATTAAGCAATGACAGTTAAAACACCTATCATTTTTCTTATAGATTCTCTGTTGAATCGTAGCAAGATCTTCGATCGACCGCTGTTCCAGTTCGGCCATGTCTGTCTGCTTAGTTCGCATGTTGTGAGGTTTTGCCAGATTGTATTTACCTTTTTGATGGTTTCCCTGTCTATAAGTAATTTACAAGTGGCTATGGGCATGGGTATCAGCGCCTTATCCGGTTCGAGACCGAGCGTTGTACCGGTTCTTGCAAGTTCATCCGCCTTACAATTTCCTGCAATGTTTCTGTGGCCTGGTACCCAGATAAGGTGCACCTTGTAGCACTTAGATACGTCATCTAGTAGTTTAAAACATTCTAGAACTGTTTTTGACGAGTGTGTTTTTGATTCCAGCGCTTTTATTGCTGCTTGACTGTCCGAGTAAATGAAGACTTCATTTGCGGATAATACTCTCGTTTTTATCTCTTTAAGTCCCTCTTTTATGGCAGTGACTTCCGCCTGAAATACACTGCAATGATCAGGCAAGCGAAATGATTGGCATACTCCGAGTTTGTCGGAGTAGACCCCTCCGCCTACTTGGTTGTCTAGTTTTGAGCCATCTGTGTAGATGTTTAAGTCATTTATCTTGACAATGAGCCCGTTATCCCATTCCTCTTTGGAAGGAAATACTGTGACAAAGGATTTATCGAAATTGATGTCATTGGTCCTACAGAAATCCGTTGTGCTGGGAATGCAGGGGAATTGTTCTAAAATTGAGGAGTGCCCTCTTTGGTACGTTCTGAGTAGGCCGATTTCTGTTAGTCTGAGAGTTGCTTTGGCAGCTGTTTGCTTACCGTACTGCTCTATTGGTAAAATGTTAAGAATAATATTTAGTGCATCTGTGGGTGTGGTTCTGAGGGCCCCGCAGATGCAAAGACTGGCCATTCTTTGTACGTGTGCCATGGTTCTTTTGACGTACAATTTATCTAAAGCTGGCCACCATACTAATATGCCGTATGTTAGGATTGGTCTGACAATTGCCGTGTAAAGCCAGTATACGATAGATGGGGAGAGACCCCAACTTAGTCCTATTAGCTGTTTACAAGAGTATAGTGCTATTGTCACCCTTTTTACTCTATCTTCGACATTTGCCTTCCATGTTAGCTTTCGGTCTAGTATTAGACCTAGGTAGCGGGCCTCATCACTGAATGACAGTGCCGTTCCACCTAGAGTCGGAGGAATTATATTTGGAATTTTGTGTTTCCTGGTAAATAGGATGAGTTCAGTTTTATTGGGGTTGACGCTTACCCTAAAGGATGTTACAAACTAACAGTCACCATGTAAACATAAGCGTTCCACCTATTTGAAGGTAGTATTTGAAACGGTAAAGTATACCTTCTTATTTATGTATTTCATATTTTAAAAAAGTAATTGAAGACTGTAAGTTGTGAAAACAATTTTTCCAAATTAAACTCTGTTCCATTTAAAAACTTCTTCATAGTAGGGAAAGCATCTGGTATACTGTTTCGAAGAACTTCAATATACTCTGCAGATCGGTAATGAGATGAATTAGCCAATTTTAGTTATTGTTTCTAAACAACTGCAAACTTTTGCAAGATGATCTATTACACAAAGAACTTTGACTTTTTATTGTGTATTCTATCAGTTCGAAACACTTAGCCTAACCAATTCTGGGTCGTGGCACTGTAAGTAACACTAAAATTTGATAAGCTCACAAAGTCAACATCTTCGAACGCAACGTGCCGTGCATATCATCAAACTGAAGTTAATTTTCAAATCACTTTTCGTTGATGAAATTCAGAAAAAAAATTTTGAAAAGAATTAATTGAATCGAAATCAAATCTAATAACCTTCGAAAAATTAATTCAAATAGGTTCAAACTCTAAAATAAATTGATAAGTCGCAACGCACGTCTTCAAGTATGATGAGTATGTTATATATTCGTACTCATACGAGTATAAGTACATTTCTCGTTGAATCCGTTCTCGAGATATCACCTGGTTGGTGCCGTGTTATACAAAGTATGTATGATGTGGGGGAAAATTTATTTTATTCATACATTTTTCTTCCGTGAATTTTTCGGTTATTTCAATAGATCATAGAAAACGGTTCGTTTTTGAATTTTAAATGATGTAACAGCCCCACTTTATTTTATATACATATAAAGATTTTTACTTTACTTGTATTGGGATATGGTTGGATGTTCAGCTATAGCTTATGATTAATGACTGCACGTTGGCTTTTTTGGTGGCTGTCCACTATTCATCTGGAATGGGCCATGTCCGTATAAGCGAAACATGAACATGAACATGAAATTGTTTAATTACACGTCAGCAGTGGCAGCAGCATTAACTGACACATTCTGCAAAGCGCTAAAACCACATGAAACAATAGCCAATGGCGCCACCACTTCCACGGTGCTCCTTACAAATGAACACGAGCAAATAAAGGCGATGCGCTCAAAAGCAATACTGTTGTAGCCTGGCAAACAAGCGAAATGAACACTTACCTCATTTAGTAAATTAATAACAGTTCTGTTCTGATTTTGTAGCGAAAATCGCGCACTGTCAGACACATTTTCCTACACACCTATTCCGATGCAACAAATTATAAACGTGCAAAATTTCAAAAAATAGATACGAGTACCATAAATCCATGCATCACACCTCTTGCAAGTTTACCAGTCAAATCGCAACCAACTCTTATTTCACTAATGAACTTACCTTCGATTTGTTTACCAGCCGCTGCAGCTGCAGCACTACTCAATGCCACACTGGCCAAAGGCGAAGTCGATAAAGTGGTGGTGCCGAATTGTGGCAAGCCAGCAGCCGTTGACATATACGCAGACGCTAATGGATTCGGATCGGACCCTGTGGGTGAAGAGAAAATTTTTCGAGTTTTAACAAAAATGTGGAGAAAATAGTTGCGGGTGCTGACAAGTGAGTACGGATATATAAGTAATATGTGCGTAAATACATAAATGCATACAGTATCTGTTAAATATATATGTAAGTATTATGAACGGAAAGTTTTTTTTAACAAATTTACCTTTCTTGGCGTGACAGCCGAAATTAAAACATTATATATATATATATAACTGGCGCGTACACCCTTTTTGGGTGTTTGGTCGAGCTCCTCCTCCCATTTGTGGTGTGCGTCTTGATGTTGTTCCACAAATGGAGGGACCTACAGTTTCATGCCGACTGCGAACGGCAGATATTTTTATGAGGAGCTTTTTCATGGCAGAAATACACTCGGAGGTTTGTCATTGCCTGCCGCGGGGCGACCGCTATAAGAAGAAACTTTTTTCTTAATTTTTGATCTTTCACCGAGATTCGAACCAACGTTCTCTGACTGAATTCCGAATGGTAGTCACACACCAACCCATTCGGCTACGGCGGACATTGGGTTCTATTGTGGGTTCCACTGCACACTGAACATGACTAAGGATATTAGAGCAAGGACAGAAATTCAAAGAAAGTATCAAAATAACTGAGGTTGCAGTACTTTAATTTTGAAAGGCAATCCTTGGCGATGAGTTCCCCATTGATGCTGTGACGGAAGCCGCAAATTACAGACGGCTTAACTTTCAGTGTTAAACAATGTTCTGATACAAAAGTCGTTCTTTATACGATTACATTTTCATGCAAGACAATTCACCTTCTTGCCTCAACAAATTAATTTTGCATGTGCTGCCAGGGTACGGGAACTTTGTTGTATTTAAACCTATTATTGAATCTACCTTAAAATAAAGGCGTGCCATCGAAAGATTAATACGATATCGCTTTTAAATTCGGTGTAGGCACTGATAGCACACTGCTCAAATAAGTAGATGTTCCAGTTCACGGAACTTCATCGTAAACAGGTATACACAGAATCATCAGAGAAAATTTTACAATGGACTGAGGAGAATACATTTATATATATGAAAAGACTACATTTCCTGTCTGATGTTAACTCGAGACAAATGTAGATATTTTTGGGGCGTTAGTAAAATAAAGCAAAGAAAGTGATATCTCTGTTATAAATTAAAAATTTTGAAAAATTGGCCGTGCACCCCCATTTTTCGATAATTACTTAATAGAACTCGCCTGGACTTAGTGCACGTCACTTACACGTAACCCTTAATACGTATTTAGATCAATAATACATTTTTAAAGGAAAATTATATACTATTTTTTATGCCCTCAACATGTGGTCAATGTACAATTACATAGTTATATGTGCTTAAGCAAAAATGTTCATATTATTTTACGATATTAATGTCCACCTATGCAAGAGAGGGCTAATGTTGGTTACACACCTTTAAACGTATAATGCAACATCAGTCCAGACCAAATTACGAAACTGCGTGCGTACATACATAATATTTATTTCGTCATTTGAAAAAAAGTAGCATTCCAAGAAATTGTCTCCTTAATCCATTATGAAAATCCTTTAAAATCCCTTTCATTTATTCTGTGAGGTAAATGCGTTCAAGCAGGGCGTTATCCGTGCGGGCAACAAAGTTAACTAAGTGTATTAAAATAATCTAAATAAAATGCCGTGCAGTAAACGTCATTTAAAATATTAATTATCTCTATAAATAAAGAATGTGAAAATGTGGATGTGGAAAGTGATAGGTTATTATTTATATGATTTTGGTTAAAGTTTTAGCGATATTAATGACGCCACTAATGGGCTGTGCTTAGAAAATAGCAAAAATGTGAATAAATCCTTAAAACAAAAGTTTGGAGACTGGCGTATAAAAAATTGAATAACTAGTAGAAGGGAGCTTTTAGTAGTTCTAAAAGAATGCCGCTTGGATGCTCCCATAAGTCCAAATGCCTTCCTAAAGTTGGCTCAGAAAAAGCAGCTATAACAACAGTGCCCGGCGATGAAAAAACGACCAAATAATAATAACCAAATATATTACCCCAATTCTTTTTTTTTTTGCAACTTTTATTTAATATATTATATATGAATATTAGGTATTTTGGAGATAATTATATCGTCGATATGCAACCAAGAGAGGTACCTAAAATACCACATATGTATGTATGTATGTATACCCATACACAAATAATGACTACATCCAAAATATGCAAACGAATGCACTCCTAGTTGCGATAAAGCGGCCTTAAATGCGCAGTGAGTGTTATTAGTGCCTAGAAACAAAGCGATCATATTTAAAACTAAAAGATGGTGGTCGCCAGTGGGAAATTAAAATGGATCGTTAACCATCTGATGAGATGTATGAAAGAGTATTAAATAAGCTATTTAGGATGGAAAAAGCCAACTAAAAATCGCCAAATTGGTTAAATTAAGTTCCGATACTGTTCAACACATTATTCAAAGTTATGTACGAGAAAGCCGTGTGAAAATGAAGCAAAAACTGTACATAACAAGATTTTCAATGGCATTGTGAAGAGTACGTGAAAGTCCCTTTGACAGCACTCCATCAATTAATTACAAATGAAATTGCAAGATATCGTGGTAAAAAGTACCATCCGGCTCTCTCAACACCCTTTGTGTTGCCGTGCATACAGATGCTTTTGCATAACATTTATATGTATTTGCAGTGCAAGTGCATAATACTGCAGGTAGCACAGTATGCGAACACTGCTGAGACCTCAACTTCTACTTCTACCTTTCTTAAAATCTCTGATTTTTGTATTTTAGAACTATAACATGTTTTTTGAAATAAAGTTTTACAGTAAGCTACAAGTATATATGGCCCCTCTACAAACGCGAGATTTTCATTTGACATAAGTGCGGTTATACATATATGTATGTATGTATATATTTTCCTCCTTTCATAATGTTTTTTCTTTTTTTATATAAAATGTGATTGTTGTACATATAGAAGACGACATCATAGTCATAGTAATAATAAAAATAAAAATATCCAAAAACCCCTTTTTAATATGAATGTATTTATTTTTTTTAAGATTCTGTTACCAAGATTGATACCCAGTATCAGAATGAGTTCAGTTAGTAAGGAAAACAATGAAGGTTAATAGTAAGGTTGGGGAAAAATGAATCCATTGTTTTTGGTTAAAATTTTTACACAAATGATTTAAAACATTTGTTTTTTTTTCTTGTCGATACTTAGCTACTGGCGATGCTACGACTACTAACACCCGGTCAACTTCTATTATTTCTGTGATTTGATCCACATTTTCTTTAACCCGGCGTTCGTCGCTACTGGGTAAAAAATACCACAGAAGTAATAAAACCACTTTTAACTTTTTTTCTAGAAAATATCGTGACCTGCCGCTTCAACCACCTTTCTGCATAGAAACAAAAGACGCGCTTCTAACCTAAAAAAAAGAGGTTGTCTGTAAAGTCGGTTTACTGACGATAGTTTAACGTGACATAAAAAAATACTGATGTAATGGTTGCAATTTTAAAAAGAAAATTTTAATTTTATTTGTTTGATAGATATTTTGTATGGATATAGAGATGGAGGTAAATGGAATCGCAATGGAATTGATCAAGTTACAATTACACAAACGTGAAAAATTACGAAACATTTATCAAATTCATGAAAGATATGTTCAATTTCGATTGTGCATCAGACGTTAATAAGTCAACAACACTAAGAGGAAACATCATCGATTTGAATTTTTCAAGACACTTTACACTCGAAATACTCCCTTTCATTTCCTACTTTTTCTATCATCGTCCTATTCTCAACAGAGAAATGGTTCATTACCATGCACACAAGAAGAAGGCATATGCAAATACAAGTATGTGAATTTATATACAAATGCGCATATACATACATATATATGCTCACTCAAGTAGGACAGAGCCAGATGTCGAACGTTGCCGAACGCGGGGGCCGATTGTGCCTCTTTGTCGTTCGTTCCGCGCTCTCGCTTGCAGTTCAAGCAAGATAACGACGCATGAGCAAGATAACGACGCATTTTTTTTATGCGTGCAGCCGGCTACATCGAATTATAAGACGTTATCACGTCAACAAATATTTAACAAATATTATGTGGTAATTTTTACCCCGTTGCGACCGTTTGTGTTTGTATTTGCCTAGCGGCAAACCCCGGGCTAACATCAAAAATGCCTAACAGAATCGATGAGACCAAAATTGCACGCAATTACCTGTTACAGCATCGGCATCATAAACACCATTAATAATTTCAGCGGCCTGGCAGGCTTTTTTCACCTTTATCAAAGAAAACTGTAAAATGTACCGAATTTTCTCTTTGTTGACCTCCATTGTTAACACTCCGTAACTCACAATTAATTGAAACAAACAAAAACAGCAAAATAATTTTTTAGTGTGATATGTCACCTTGGCGCCAAGAATAAACTTTAAATTGTTTGATCTATACTTTACGAGATATCGATCACTACTGTCATCTATCGAAAAAATACTGAATTTATTTTTCCCCCAAACTAATATTTACTATGGAGGTATGTGAAATTTTAAGGTTTTTATTATTACTTTTATTTCTATTATACCACATTTTCGATAAATAAACGAAGATTGTATTTTAGTTATGTGCAAATGAAACAATGTCTGGATTACATAATAGATAGTTTATGGACTCCTCCGCCGAATTTGCACTCTAAAATGATCCAATGGACCTACTTCGTAGAAAGGTCTATAAAAAGTAGTTTAGGGACTACTCCTATGTTATGTAGAGATAGTCTAGAGAAACGGAGCGTTTGTATCATTCGGTCGATATGACCCAGCCAACGAAGCCGCTGGATATTTATTCGCTGCGCTATGTCTATGTCGCTGTAAAGCTCATACTTGAAGAGGCCCAAAAATCGTCCGCAGAATCTTTCTCTCGAACACTCCGAGTGACGCCTCATCGGATATTGCATCATCCAAGCTTCTGTGCCGTACGTTAAGACGGGCATGGTGTGAGCCATATAGAGTGTTACGTGTTATTCGTCGCCAATTGTTTACTTAGTCCAAAGTAGCATTTGTTGGCCAAAGAGTTTCTTCGCTGGATTCCCTGGCTGATATTGTTATCGAGGTTAATGCTGTTTTATAGATATCTCTCAAAAATTATTAAATCGTAATAGATTCATACAGTGCACGAGACACATACACAAAATGATACTCAAAACTGTCGTCTGATATTTAAAAATTAATTTAAAAATCATTGTTATTTTCGGTCTCTTTTAATAATTTTTAATTTGTATAGATATCATTTCAATTTATTATTTTTTTATTTAATTAACTACTGAATTCGCTTCCTCATCGAATCAATTGGGAAGTCCGCGAACCCATTTGAGAACTTAGGTCCTAGCATAAAGGGTCACGCAATTCACAAACTCCCTCTTCCTTAGCTTGACGATATATAGCTATTAACTAAGTGCTTGGCGACCTTTGCCTTAGCTCAATGTACAAGGTGGTGCAAAATTAATCATCCAATTTGTTTTTGGATACCTTTGGCTTGATGGAAATCTTTATTTTAATCTTTACGCGGTCTACTGCCTGGCAGTTTTTTCCTGCAGCTATCTAGTTCACAAGTACCAAATGTGATTGACGTACGACACCATTTGCAAAAATTATAAATCTTCCAATACGGTGATTAATTTTGCGCTACCTTATACATGTACATATACAGATGTGTCGAAACATTTATTTTGCTAGTCTATTTACAAATATTAAAACCTACTAAATCTCATCTGATTGTAAAATGTGTAAGGAATATTAACCCTCGTAATAATAATAATGCCCTCTACATAGTACGGCACTCCAATTATTATAATATATAGGTTCAATTTTTATTTATTCCCGTAACAAGAACAATTGCCACATATACAACTTCCCTTAATTCGTTCACGTGAAAAACTTTTTAAATTAAACTTTAACTCTTTTAAGCCCAATTTTTGCAAAACGAAACATTTCAGCAAAAAAAGGTCCACATAGGCCGTGTCATGGAAGCGTAAATGTGTACCTTTACAAAATGCTTAGATCCTACAGCAACTTGAACAATTGTAAAGATTGTCTACTTGAGAACTCACTGCCTCACCAGTATTCAAAGTCAATTGCCAAGCAAGTAACGCACACTAAAGTAAGGGGGTTAATATCTTGGGACAGCAAAAGCTTTTTTGGCTGTTTGTGTTACTAAAATAAAATTGCAAGTACAATACAAGTAAAAATGAAGTACACGAAAAAGAACAATACACTGAATATGCATGAAACATGCCTGTTAATACATCTACATACATATATACGATATAAACAAGCATTCCCACCAAAAAGTTACCGAAGCAGATAAGTAAAAGTTACAATATTGAGGAAAGTGAAAACCTCCAAATATTTTTCTTTTAACTTTTTAATGTTAAAGAGTTTGGAGTAAGCAAACGCAGTTGGAGTTATACAAAACAGTGGAAAGTTTAAGAGACGGTACAGCACGGCAAATGAGTAAAACAGTTGCGCTTGACGCAATCAAAAAAAGTTTTTAGCTTATAATGTTTATAATGTTGCTTTACTTCCCAACAAAAACTACTGGCTCCTTTCAGGGAACGGCAAACTATTTAACAAACATTCGGATTTATGAACTGGTTTGGAGGAACTTATACTAACGGATTATAATTAAAAAGCTATACTAATTAAAAATTTCAATACATATTAAATTAATTAAGTGTATATTTTTTACTTAGCTTATATTTATAGCAATGATTTTAAATCAATGAATCTCAAAAAATGGCACTTTGCCAGCATTTCGTCGTGGTTTTGTGCGAAGATGGGTGCAGGTACATTGTACTTCAATTGTGTCAATTTCTTTAAGTCATTTTCCGATACTATTACCCATTTTGGGCTCTTCAAACATTGACTTCTAAGTTCACTAGCAAAATCTGCCAGTGGTCGCCATTGTGGTAAGTTTGTAAGTTGTAAGATCACATTCGTGCAGCATGCAACTCATTTTTTGACCGTTTGAAGGCTATAGTCAAGGCAAGAGGTGATCATATCGAGCTAAAGTGAATATATGTATGTTAAAATTTTAATCATTTTTCAACAATTTTGTCTTTGAAATCAATAAAAACTAATTTCACACAAAAAATGTATGGTGTTTTGAATAGGTAAAACTTCACATCGTTCTCCCTGCCATTTCCAGCTAAGTTTGGAGTCCAAAATTACTCCTAAGTACTTTGCACTGGGTGAAAGTGAAAGGGTTTGTCCGTTAATGTTTGGTAGAGTAAAAATTGGTACCTCATACCTGGTCGTAAATAGTATGAGTTCTGTTTTACGTGCGTTTAAACTTAGGCCACAGCCTGTAGCCCAAGAGTTAAGCTCGCCTAACGCCCTTTGAATGATCCCACTGATCGTATTGGGACACAGTCCTGATGCCATTAACACCACATCATCAGCGTACGCGACCACTTTTACCCCACCTCCATTAAGTTTTATTAAGATTTTACTAATAACACATAACCAGAGGAGTGGAGTGCCCCTGTGGACTCTTTTAGTTTTGTTGATATTACATAAAATTTTTTATCCACATACATGTGCATGTTTTATACTATAACTCAGCTCATTTGAATTAAACGTTAGATGCAATTTCAAAGATTTTGATTAAGTAACTATTTCAAGTAAGCCGATTTGTGGAAAATTTGGAAATTAATATAACATTATGAGATTTATGCCCATTTGTGCATACGATTTTGTGCAATTTCTTTGCAGGCTTTGAGCAGGCTTATTTAGAGGCGCCAGCAGCTAGAGTAGAGGAAAATATCATATAAACGTAACTTGAACGGATAAGATAAACATGCACATGAATGCGTGCAGATTATTCGATTATATTCATAGATACGCAATACACGCAGGTACTATAAACTTATCTTAGTGCTTATATAGTTAAAATATTTTTCTTGGTTCCATTCGATTGAACTCTATACACTCACGATTTACCTTATTTTCGATTTCAAGCTTCTATTATTACAATATTTTCGCCATATCCTATTTGCACTTGTTAGCTCAGTAAATTCAGACAACATTTATGAACTCGGTTTTGTTCCGGACTTTCCTACAATCTTCATACCTTCCACTCAACTAATACCATCCCATCGACTACCATACTGAATGTATGGTCCGATGTTCATATGTTTTGCCTTTGGTTGATTCTTAAAGCGATTTTGTTGTCTGTTTGATATTTCGTATGTAGTCAAACTTTTTGGGTTTTAGCGAAGTAGTGAGAAGTCTACCACACGCCCGCACTCAGAAATCTTCTACATATGTACATATACGTATGTTCATACTCATACATAGGGTGAGAACAAAAAAAGCATCGAAAAATAATCCACAGACACTTGGCTGTCAGTTGCAGTTGGTGGAGTGCCAGAGAATTCACAGAAATGAACTTTACAACGTTACAACTAAAGGAGCACTCGCCTTTTATATGGGCGCCATTTTCATTTCTAATTCCTTTTCCAATTTCTATGCTTTTTTCCGTTACGCTCGTTCCTGGTTTTGTATCTGCACGAAAGCTTAGGAATTTTTAATATTTCATTAAATTAAGTGCTTCGATTCAACGAAACCGATGCACTTTTTCTTAACTTGCCTTGTTCTCCTCAACGAAGCCCAACAAAACAGTTAAACTTTTATGTTTTACAGCTCAGATGAACAGCCAAAGTATTGGGAAATTTGGACAGAACATACGTACATAAGTATATGAGTGCTTGTAGTGGTTACCCGTTCAGATTAGTTGTATCTCATTGCACACAAGCTTAGCACGGCACAAGGAGCAATCTACTTACTCACCAAGTCGAGTAAATTAAATTTGATGCCGATGCGTTTCTTCAATATATTTTGCTTAGATTCTTTCATCTCTGCAATGAACTTAAATTTCTTCAATTGTTTTTGGCAATGTATTGCAGTGTTTGTAGATTTTAACTGAAAGAAGGAAACTCTTTGCAGCGTAGAATAAAACAAGAGAAAGTATGCAGCAGAAAATTTTTTCTGATATTCATAGTGACCGCACGGAAGACTTAAGCACTAGAAAATGGAAAGCGAAAGAAAAGAAAAAAATGTTTGTCGATCTGCTCTGTGGGGATATGGTGCGGTCATTCATGCGTGAGCTCAAGTTCATTGAAACCTGGCAAGAACTCTCTGAGCACAGCACTACCCAAATGGATTTACCCCCTTTACATTTCATTTCTTCCTTTAAAGTTCTTCCTTAGGGGTATTGGCAGTTCGCGCCACGTATTTTTTCTGTTCGACGTCCCAGCACAAAGTAAACTTTAAGAATGTTACAAGTTCTGCGTGGAGGCAAGTTAAGATTTTAAACAATTTAAAATATACTTTTTATTATCTTCGTTAGGTCTAATTGCCGTTACTAATTATATTTTAAGTATATAGAAGCCGCACCATGTTCATATGCATATTACATAAAAGCAATGTATATCAAGATATAAATATGCACACACCCGTACATACACATTTTGGTATTAAAAAGTGCTCAGACTTTGAGTTCGCTAAGGCAGCTGTAGCAGTTCAACATTTCTAAAGTATACTGTAATAACCAACATTTCAGCAACATATACAAAAAAGTGTTCTCCTGGCATACACCTCATTAGGCCAAATGCAAAAATCATAGGCCTACATATATTAAGTATATGTCATGAAGAAAATTTGCAGTTTTGGAAGAATTCACACCATTTTGTGTTTAATGGTGGCAAATTTACTTTACGAAAATAATATAAGTTCATATAAGAGTATATTTGAATTGGATAGAGACTAAAAATCTTATATAATATATACACAAACATATCTTAGGTAAATAAGATAAAATCGAATAATTAAATCTTAGGTTATTAAAAAAACACGAAAAATAGAAACGTGTCTATATATAATACATATATTGTATATAAGTATATGTATTCAGGGTTAGTCGTTTTGACACTTACACATATGTTGGGCAATTTTTGATTACATGTATATTAGCGCGGGTCGATTTAAAAATCGCTCATTGCTCTATGAAAATCGTATTCTAGGGATCAAAATAAGAAACTTTGCCGAAGGAACCATAGCTCTAAAACCCAATTTGGGTCGAAAGAAAAATCCCACTTTGACCCATTTAGAGTGCTACAATCGAGTCCAAATGTATGACCAACCCCCACTAACTTTGGACGGCCGATCCACCCATGCCAGTGACACACCCCCTGGAATTCCCCTGGGGAGTTCCCCATACAATCATTTCAAAATATCACCATTTTTGGCCTTTACATTAGAAAAGAAACTAATAAGTTTCTTCGGCAAAGTTTCTTATTTTGATCCCTAGAATATGATTTTCACAAAGAAATGCGCGATTTTTTTGCCTCCCCACAAATCGACCCGGCCTAATGTATATATATATAATTGGCGTGTACACCCTTTTTGTGAGTTTGGCCGAGATCCTCCTTCTATTTGTGGCGTGCGTCTTGGTGTTATTCCACAAATGGAGGGGCCTACAGTTTCAAGCCGATTTCGAACGGTAGATATTTTTATGAGGAGCTTTTTCATGGCAGAAATACACTCGGAGGTTTGTCATTGCCTGCCGAGGAGCGACCGCTATTAGAAAAATGTTTTTCTTAATTTTGGTCTTTCAGCGAGATTCCAACCAACGTTCTCTCTCTGAAATCCGAATCGTAGTCACGCACCAACGCATTCGTCTACGGCGGGCGCCGTAATTTAATTTTTTATTAATTTGGCAGTATGATGCCCAAAACTTAACCGTTTTCCAAATATTCGATATTATTGTAAAAAAATATTTTTTTGTTTGCACGTGGACATTTCTTTAAATTTTAGACGAAGGGTTCGATTTTTTTGTTTGGTTGACGATCACCAATAAAACCTTGCGTTGCATTTCAATGGTCCACTTCCTTTCTATATATTAGGTCGGTGTTTGCTCATTAATCGAAAAACACTAGATATTAGGAGAGCTATTAAATCCCTCACCTCGTTTTCGATTTGATAAATGCGGCGATTGATTCCACACCGCTACTAGAGAAAAGGAATTTTAATAATTCAAATAATATTTTCCGGTTAGAGGTGATTAGAACTATTGTAATTATGCTTCGAAAGCTCCGATTTCTATTATCATAATCATATTGGCCTATATTTTTATTCCACAAAGTACTACTTCAAAATGTTAATAAATGAATTGCTTAACTATCATATATTCTAAATATTATCATAAATGCAATAAAAATATTATTAAATAAATGCTTCCTACTTCAGATCCTTAAACCATTTTTTGAAAGGAACTATTGTGCAAATTACATATTTGTATGTTTTTTAGATATTCGAAAAGGTGCAATATTCTAATGTAATAATGTAATTGAACAGATTAGGAGACATTCCAACATAACGAAACATTGATTGCAAACGCTACCTGTTTAGTACATAGCATATTTTAACAGCCGAAAAAGCCGGTTGAACATTTTTTGCTGTGTAGAGACGTTCTATATGTAACACAAGTTAGTACTAACCTTAAAATGAAAACAAAAAAAAAATCCAAAAAATCGTTTTTAATTATCGAAGAGTGAAGTTGCGTGACTTAGCTGACATCGTAAATACTCCTATATCGAAAGAACGTATTGGCTTTATATTTCATAAGCATTGGACTATGAGAAAGCTCTGCTCAAAATGGCTGCCGCGTTTGCTCACTGCTTTGTTTCATCAAGACAACGCACCATCTCACAAGTCAATCAAAACAATAGCAAAACGGCATGAATTGAACTTCGAATGGCTCTCACATCCCCGATACTCGCCAGATTTGGCTCCCAGCGACTACTAGCTGTTCGCAGACTTAAAAAAATGCTCGCCGGTAAGAAATTTTGCTCGAATGAAAAGGGTTATCGCTGAATCTGAGGCCTATTTTGAGGCAAAAGATAAATCGTTCTGCAAAAGTGTTCTTGATGAAAATTACGTTGATGAAGAAAGCTAATTTTGAACAAAAAAAAAACGTTAGGCCCGGGACTTTTCAGCCCATGAATTACATGCTTCACTGTGTTTTATTTTTCTTTAGTCCGCTATGCGATTCGTTCGTGGTAGATTTGCTTAACTGTGCTCCTGAAATATTTATTTAAAACCGAAACTCAGCTTAAATTTTTGGTCTGTTTCTATTTCTGATTGTGTGGCTCAGCTCGTGAACTGGATATTCACGTCTGCTTGCGAACATGACAACATAGGTATACCGATGAGGAATACGCTGACATGTTAATGCGTTACGGACTCTGCAAAGAATAATTATGTCCATAAATGAATTGAGAGAAGTGGACCAATACCGTGCCCGGCGAGAGGCCCCGACTTGACATCGATGGATTTTCGCGTGTGGGGTCAAACAAAAAGCCTCTTATACAAAAAGTGCTTCCGATCGCTGAAGGCGATGTCCTAAAACAAAAAAATCTTGGCGCGGAAAAGTCATTTAAGGATAATAATGAGAAATCGTATCAGGAATAGGGACGCTCATGTCGTGAACAACTTATAATTAATAAAAAGATTTGAATTGTTAAGTTTTTTGTTCAAGCCACGTATATTTACAAGAGTTTCCTTTTCAGGAAATTGTACCGTACACTAGTTCAGCACGCGATCCGCCTAGAGAATGCTTCTTTACTTTCTTATTTTCGAAGTTATTTCTTGGAATAGTTTCCTACAAAAAAAATCTTTTTTGCTTGATGTTAATTAGGAAACACTGAGCAAAAATACGTAAATCCGAAACTTTAGCGAGCAGTCATTTTTAGCTGTTATTTTATTATTTTTAATATTGATGATCTTTGACAACTGGCATACCCTTCAACTAGGAACAGAAAACAATCAACCCTTGCACTAACATTTAAGAGAATGGACTTACAAGCAAAAAAAATGTTTTATTTTAATAATCTTTAAAATCGAATATTTCGATACCGGCTAAGTTTCGGACATCATGTCACTTAACCAAATTAAACAAAAATTACTTAATAAACCGGTAAACCTGTATGCCGTTTATGTTTGCAAATTCAAATTTATTAAAAAAAATTTATACAAATAAAGTTGTAGTATTTTAGAGTTTGAAAAAATTGTTGTAAATGTACACTAAAATATTAATGCATGGCAAGCTGCGTTTAAATTTCTAAATTTTTACTCGAGTTATATATTATATATGTATGTATATATAAACAGCCGGGGGACAAAAGCCAAAATCTCTATTACATGGAAAGTGGATGTGATTCAAAATAACGGGCAAAATTATTGAATTTCGTTTTTGAATTTTTGAATTTCCTTTTACTAATATTAGGTAATTTTGCTGCAATTTGTACTGAAAATTCAAATTCGCTTACTTTCCGGTTTCAAGAATTTATTGGACTCTCACTTTCATCCCCAGTGAAAAAACGTATTTAGCTAAACCATAACGGATACTAAGATGAAGGATACTTGATACATATTCGTTAACATATACTAAAAATAATGCGCGTTGTTAATGAAAAAATCATGTATTTGTAAAATTCTTTACATTTATATGTATGTATTTTTTTTTAACCGATCGTCATCAAATAATTATAAGTCGAGCCTTCAATTATCGAATTTTTTACAATTTTATGTCTTCATGTCTTATAGAAAGTTCAAGATTCGCTTAGTATATTAATATTATGTGAAGTCACAATAAAATAATTGTACTCTATCTCTTTTTTTCGATCGAATTTCAATGAAAAATAATACGCTAAAATACCCAAAAAAAATTATTAAATTTTGAATTGACTTTGCATTTAATAAAGCAATAGCTTTAAATCTATAGAAGTTATCGGAAAAGTTATTGGATTTACTATTGGTTTCAGCATTAACAAGTTAATTATTAATAGAAACCAATAAATAAGTATTAATATTGGAAAAGTATTAATAATGAAAATAAAGTTATTATTTATGACTCTACAAATAATCGCTACAAAGGCAAAAATGCATTAAATTGCTTTTTTTAATTAAATTGAAAAAAAATATTGTCGAATATTTTCTATTTCAATAACATATTAAGTAATTAAACTCTTATTATTTGTAATAGAATATGCGAGGACTGAATGTTCGACTGTTTAATTTGGGAGAAAATGCCTACTTTCCTCGGGATTTTAAATTTTTGAGTAGCAGCGTTTTTTGCATTTTCAACGGGTCTTGGGCAGCATTTTATATACAGTAGATTCTGTTTTTATGCGGGTTTTTTTATGCAGTTTTGAAATAGTACGGTTTTTAAAAATATTAAAAAATGCATGTCGACCTATCGGGAATCGTACATATAAACAAGATTCTAAACCAGCTAAGCAAAAACTCATCACAGATTACATCAAAAATGCTAACCCCACAAGTATGGAGCCGCCTGCATAACCATCCAGATCAGACGTGTACATTTCCTCAAGTGACGGAAGTGATTTTACGCCAAATCCTAAACGAATGCGCAACAGGCGGGTATTGTCTGATTCTATTTCTGACGATGTAAATTTATTTCTCGTTTCTGACGTTTCTTAAGTAATGATATAATTTTCAAAAATACAATTTTTTGTTTATGCGATTTTATTTAATTATTTCAGATTCATGCGGTCTATGGAACGTATCTATAGTTATAATATGGGACTAGTACCCTTTTTTATGCGCTTCTATTACATTATTTCAGATTTATGCGGCTCTTAGCACTTTTGAAACGTATCTATAGTTTTACTATAGAACTGGTAGCTTTTTTTATGCTGTTTTTTTTATGCTGTTTCTTGCGGAACGTATATACCGCATAAAAACAGAATCTACTATATTTGCAATTTTCGCAATTTAACAGTTACATGCACGTTTATTTAACCGTCACACGCAGGTTTTGCGAAATAAGATACTGATTAAAGTCAGGTGATGTCAGATATTTTGAATGCCAGTGTAGCGAATATTACAATTTTGAAAGCTATTGTGAAAGCTGTTGAAATGGTATGCGATAATGAATGGAAGGAAAAGATTTCAAATGCTATTTCGTCTTACAAAAATACGTGAAAAATATGGGTATCAAATTAAAGTTAGAAATTCTGTTTATAAAATAAATTAAAAATACAAGAAAAATGACTTCTTCATTAAATATTTAAATGCAAAATATGGGTATTTGTAACTTAAATACTTGTAGAAATACTTTACCAACAAAATTTATTGTTAAAAAAATCCAGAAAAGTACAGAATAGAACACATAATAAGTAGTTATAATTACATAAGTTTGGGGGGTCTACTGTAATGCGGTGCGAAAGCAAATGTGGTATTTTGTATAGCAAATATCTCATTATTGGAAGAAATTTAACTACATCGGGAACGTTTTGTTCGAATGCAGATAACAAATTCTTTTTGTCACACAATTTGCTTTCGTATCGCAATTGCTTAAACGGTATTGCATAAGGAATACTGAAAAATTTGATTAATTTAATTCCGGATCGCGTTGCGACCGCTTTGCGGGTGGGTTTACGCGTAACCACCATTCGGTAGTGTCGGGATTCAAAACCCTTTGTGACACACCGAAGTGATAGAAAAGGCTTTATCTGATAGTGGTGACCCCTAGACAGGCAATGACCAATCGCCGATTGTATTTCTGCCATAAAAAGCTCCTCATAAAATACCATCTGCCGCTCAATGGAGGCCGGACAACCAAACACCTAACAAATGATGAAGCCAATTATATATATCAACATACATACATTTATATGATTTCACATAGAATTTGAAAAAGTAATTTACAAAGGTAAATTTTTTCGTTGTCCGAAGATTTATATCCGTAACTGTATGCAGGTGGTATAAAAACTTCTAGTCAGTGCGTATGAACTGAAATTGCTTTTGCATCCATGAGTGGTTGCAACCAAGGCAAACGGTGACTGTCGGTTGCATTACTCGCTGTATCAATGAGTTCCGTACTGTTAATTCGACGAAAGTGCAACTTGCAATTTCCTTTTTTTTTGTCGTTGCTTGCCCTTTTTTATATTTCTGTTGCACTTTTTCCTCAACTTTCGACTCTTTAACAGTTTTGTTTTTTTCTGCACAGTGCTAGGGCGTTTGCCCTTTAGCCCACATGTATTTTACGTTCAACCTACTCATATTCATTGTTCACCATGACGCGCATATTACTGGTGGTTATAAATGTTGCAGCCAGTGTTGCCACGACATCGTGATGAAATTATCGTAGCTATGCTAATGTTTCAATGAAAATTGGCACATTCAGAGTTTTCTTCATTCTGTATATAAATCTAAAAGAGTGTAAGAATAAGAAAAAACTGGAAAATGGCTTATGAGCCATACAAAGCTTCTTTGAATAGCAAAATCTGTTTCTGGAATGCCTTATTTATCAAGCGCTCAAATCAAAATGGCAACTCTGGTTGCAACTTCGTTACACTACATATTTCCCCCTTTGCTCATTTCTTTTTATTTGACTCATTTTTCGTCTGCATTATCGCCTTTGTTGTGGTTCGTTTAATTTTATGACTTGGCAAGAATTTTACTACCTTATTCGAGTGATTTTGTTCAGAAAGAAAGTCGTTTGCTTCTTCCTTTATTATGCTTCATCCTTTTGGTTTTTTTTTTTCATAGTAAGAGAGTTAATATAATTTAAATGCGCAATTGTTTTTCACTGACATTAAACATATGGATTTTCTTTACAACCGCTGACAATGAAATCTAAAATTGTGCAATTGTAATGATAAAGTGCATCTTTTTAATGAAGTTGTGTGTAGTGTAGAAAAAGGGGTCCGTGTTATATCCGAGTTCAACACTTGTAAAAAGAACACTCATACATATGTACAATACATATATACATAGTTTACTATATTTTAACACGAACATAATAAGCATATTGACGACAAATTAGGAAGAAAAACTTAAAAGATATCTACAACACTTTCGGTTCTCACCTGAGTTGGCGGTTTTTCCTAAAAGACCTGCAAGCGAATGGCAAGTTGCATGTAATAAGACGAGAAGAAAATGAATTGAAAGATCTTGTAAGTTATTTAATTTAATTATTGATTTCAAAATTAACGTGCACTAAAATCAATTGAAAGTACTTGAGTAAATACAAAAATAGGGCTCATAAAACATCCATGAACACACAACAATTTTCAAATTTTTTGTTGTATTGGGTGAGATTACTTTTCTTAATTAATATCTATACTATAAAGGCGAATGTCTGTACGTTGTTCGCGCATCACTACGAAACGACAACACCAAATGACGTAAAAATTTTGATACATTCATATTTTCACCCAATGAAGGTTATAGGCATGTTTTTATGATGGAACTCCCTTCCCACAGCTCCCAGGCCGCGCCACCACTCTCATTCGTCACTAATAACACAGGCCGACAAAATTTAACCAACATTCAGACCCAGAAAGCAGACTATATATTTCCGAAGGTTTATGTTGCGCTGAAACCAAATCTGGCCTCAGAATTGCTCTATCAGCTCTGGTTTTCGAGATATCCTAACATAAAAGTGCAAAAAACCCCATTTTTGCCCATATTTGAGGTTATGTAGCCTTGCAGATGTTTTCTTTCACCAAAATTAAAGGATGTCATCTTTAAATACAAGCCTTCTTTTTTCAAATGGCGTTGAGTTTGCTCAAATATCATTTTTTTTCGCTGAGATATCGCATTTTGAAATTTTCATGTTTCTAAATTTTCCTACACCTGAAAATCGATTGAGTTAACATGTAATCGAATATTTGCTTAAATTTAATATAAAAAATCTTAGTTTTTCCTATTTCCCACTATTTATAGCACACTCTAGACTTCATAATCCGCATAAACTGTTCAACTATGACCCAAATCCAAAGTTCAAAAACGGTTTGAGATAGAAAATTAATAAAAATAATTTTGCTTGATATTTTTCTGATTGGTTGCTTTGATTTTATTCAACGAGGCATAGCAACGGATGCCGGGTATTGTAATATTATGGTTATTAATAAAAAAATATTTTCTATGATATTATTGTTTGTAATTCTTTTATATACATATCCTAAATCCCTCAAAACTACTCCCACGCGAGCGGGGCCGCGGGTTAAAGCTAGTAATATTATATTTCACAAGCAATCGCTACCTAAGCCGACTCTAGAAATAACTGAGTTATACAAGGTAGCGCAAAATTAATCATCTGATTCTGTTTTTGAATAACTTTTTTACTAAATAAAAAAAAGATTTAAAGTGATGAAAAACTGTAGCTTGACTTCTAAGCGCTTCACAAGTGTTAAATATGACATACGACGCCATTTGCAAGAATTATAAATCTTCCCATAGGGTGATAAATTTTGCCCCACCTAGGTGTTTGTATTTTTTAACAAAACTACATATTTATGAGAGGCGGCCGAATGTGTGCATAAAGTGCTTTTGTTCGAGATAATAGCTTTCGGCTTTGGCGGTTGTAGCTTGGCCTACATATTTATTGATAATAAAGCTGCGTAAAAACGAATAACGTGTACCGAAAAATCCGGCTCAAGGCATTAGCATACACGATGTGTGTGGTAAGGATTGAGGGCGAACGCTTCGGTGGTGCCAAAAGGCAATATTTTATTCCTGCTACTTTTCATTTTATTTATTAATGATATTAGTACCTCTTTTTCGTCTGCCAATTTTCTTCCATATGGTGATTATTTAAAAATATTTTATACGACTAGAAATATAGAGAATGTTCTTATGTTGCAATCAGATATTCATTAACTCGTTTGTTGGTGCAGTATCTCTGATACCTCTTTAAATATCAAGAAATGTTTTTAAAGATCCGGGTCTGATCTTTGACTTTTCATTCAACTGCCAAATTTATTTTTTTGCATCTATTTCTTACTCTATCTTAGGTTTTATACGGCGTAATAGCTTTAAGTTCTCGGACATTTGCTCTGTAAAATTACTGTTCACTTCCTTTGTTCGCTTTAGATTAAAATATGCAACTTTTATCTGGAGGCTTGCTACCAATTTGCAATTCAGTGAATTGGATATGTACAGAAGGTGTTTCTTAAATGTCATATGTTCTCAGTTCGCTACAGTTCTCAAACTCTATTCCTTTCTATAATTCCCGATTGATTCCAGTTTATTAAACGTGTCTAGAAAGCAGAAGGTCTATATTGTTTTTACTTAAATTGTTGATTACTCATCTCTGTTACGAGATATTCATTTTCATATCTCTACTGGAACCCTAAGTAACACCTCACATCAAATTGCTTAGCACGTAGTGCTTGTAAATATTTCGCGCGCACTTAGATACTTTAACGAGCTCTCGAGCAATATTTCGCTTGACTTTCGGCGTCAAAAAGGAATTTTATGAATCTTAAACTCTTTGTTTTTGTTTTTAATTGTATTTGGTAATTTAAGCTCTCACTAAAACGCTATTTTTTACTTTTTGATTTTTTGCTCACAGAATTAGTCTAGTGTTATTTATATTATAATATGACAGGTGATGAATTTGGAGGTATCGAATTTAAAATTGAAATAAAACAACGAAAATTCAAATTGAATGGGCCATCTTTATTACTTTTGTGCAGAACCATTCATGGTATTTATTTTTAAAGATAATCCCTTTCCCGCATTGTAATTTGGCCATCCGTAAACTCCTATTCTAAATGAATCGCTGGAGGACAGCGGTCGGTATCTCGAGAATAACTTTAGTAATACTGGCTTCCAATGCCTCAATGGTAGCTGGTTTATACATAAAGCAATAAGCCTTTATATATCCCCACAAATAAAAGTCCAAGGATGTGGTATCGCACGATCTTGGTGGCCAATTCCCTGGTCTGAGACGAGAGATACGAGGTGTTTTCAAAAAGTATCGCGAATTTTGTGATTTTTTAAAAATTATTTATTTATTCATTAATATCTATTTTGTCCCCTTCAAAGTAATCCCCATAAGATATTATGTACTTGTGCCAACGTTTTTTCCAATCTTCGAAGTACTTCAAAATATTATTTTTTTGTTTTATCTTGTTCAGCTACTGCTTCTATGCCGTCTTTATCTCATCAATCGTAGCGTAGCGTCGCCCTTTCAAGGGAACAAGCGTCAGTTTCGGGAACAAGAAAAAGTAACAGGGGAATACGGTGCTGTGGCATCACTAGTGTGTTGCTTTACATAGCTTCTTCAGCACTTAAAAACTCAGAAAAAAAGCATTCACGGGTTGCTTCAGCTCGGTACTCGATGATTTGAGGCTGAAATATTTTTTATCTTTTTGATAACTTTTTTTACCTTAATATTATATGCATTTTTTTTTTTGTAGACATGAAGTCACGTAATCAAACACTGAAAGGCGAATTAATGGTTTATATAAAAATAAATAAATAATAAATTAATCGACTATGAGTAACAGAATATTGGTATAATTATACGTATATATATTTATTTTAAAACTTTGCTTCTCATACCATTTCGGATGTTCGATTACGTATCGATTCTTTCAACAAATTGCGAAAGTTTGCCAAATCGTTTATTTGCTAAAGTAAATGCTTAGAGCACTTATCCTTGTTACTGACAACAAAAACAAAGATGTGGAACTTTCTAACGAACTAATTTCCAAATAATCGTAGACTTGAATGACACTAATGATAGACAACAAGATTAGCTTTGAAATCGATAGCGTCTATACACCTTTTAGCGTTGCCTAGTCATACTTATGTATTGTACACCAGCGAGTGTGTCGTGTGTTCACCACAAACACACTTTCATCAAAGATGGTGGTTAATCAAGTGTTCACCAATCGTTAGTAATTCCCACAATGCCGTGGAAAATTAGTAAAGTAAAAAATTGAGTAAAACACTGCTCTATGGCCACTAGGATATTTCCGGTAAATTGGAAGCCGGAAGAAGGAAATAAGATCATTTTGAACCCTAACAAGCTGACGGTTAACCGACGATGACGCTCCGAAATAGTAAGGTATGAGACGATGGTCGCAGCTGCTACCAATTTGTAACATACATACAAACATACGGGCGCACAATCTCTTTCACATACAATTGCTGTTTCAGGCAGCCAACGAGAAACTTAAAGGATACAAAGCAAAGCAAAAATAAAAGGTCAGAAACACTCGTATACACACATACAAAGGAAATATTGCCATAGAAGAGCAAAAATATTTGAGTTTCAGCACACAACGTTCTGGCTACAATTTTCGTACATACATATATTGTTAATTTTTTTAATGTTTGTGCGTTGAGGTGTAACCATCGAAGGAAGAGCGCTTTCGTAGTCTCTTCGGTAGGCTATTATTTTGCGGCATGTTGCTACATTAATTTGCCAGCGGTAGTGGTGACGTTAAACAAATACTTGGTGTGAGAGTTGGAGGAGGCTGAATATCACTTGCGGGCACTGCGACTAATTTATTGAGTTAGCTTAAAAGAAGAAATATTTGCAGAAATTATTTACTACGCAAACAGAAGGCTGGTGATAGTGTACAAATAGGAAATTAATTCGAACTAAACCAAGAGAAGCAGAGGAGGCAATAATTTTATTAATTTATAATGATGTGCTTCGCTGCATAGTTTACTCTACTTATATTGAGCATGATTTTCTTGCCGTGAGTATTCTGCTTGGCCGTCGACGTTGATGCGTGGCCGGGCAAACCCCATGATTTTTTGCGTTTTTTTGCATTTTTCGTCGCCAGTCACCACCCGATGCAAAAAACCCTTCCGATTTTGTCGCTCGATCAGCAATTCGCACGTAAAAAATCGCCGTTCGACGTCGCGCAGCTTCAACTCGTACGGGACCCAATGTCCTTGCTTTTGGATCATTCCCATCGCTTTCAGACGCTTGCAAACGGTTGATTTATCAACGCCCAATGATTCAGCAAGCTCTTCTTGGGTTTGGCACGAGTCCTCGTTTACCAATTCCCCCAATTCCGCGTCCTCGAACTTTTTGGGCTGGCCAAGACGCTCCTTGTCTTCGGTGTGAAAATCACCACTTTTGAATCGTCGAAACCAGTACTCACATGTTGAAATCGACGGAGTATGGTCTGGGTAGGCCTCCTGCAGCAATTCACGGGCTTGGGCTGTATTTTTTTTCAAATTGAAGCAGAAAAGCAAAGCTTCCCGCAAATTGCGTTTCGACGGCACGAAAGTTGACATACTCGGAGCACGAAAACACTGCGTTGTTTATACTTCAGCGAAATGACAGATACTGATAAACAAAGCCTAGGGATGAGGCTTTGTCATGAATATATATTCAGTATTGCCAACGCGATAAAGAGATAAATAGCGCCATCTGTGTGTCACCTTTAAAACTAATTCAACCTCCCAATAATTACATTGCATTGGTTTATTGCGCATTGCTTATCAAAAGGTCATCCCAGCTTTAGAACCTTCAGCTTATTCAGAGAACTGCTGCGCCATGCAACTGCTATCCGCCTTAAGATGGAATCTATATTAAAAGGCACATTATTTTAGTCTGTTGAAGCAGTGAAAGAAAAAAACGCCAAGTGTCCTGAAAAAGGTCATAGAAGAAAACTTGCAGCACTGTTTTGAAAAATAAAATACTTGCATGGATTACTGTACGAATAGAGGAAGGGGGCAGAATATATCGAAGGTGATTAAATACAGTACCTAGCCATTGAATTATGACCGATAGCATTTTTTCTAAAAACTGCAAATATCAGGTAAAATTTTCAATCTAAGTTGAGCTTTTCCAAATAAAAAAGGGTATTAAGGGGCTGTTCTTTGATATTTTTAAGAATTTCCGGCCCGTTTTTTTGCTTATAAGTGAAAAGTTAAGTGTGCAAGAGCTAATGCGAATTAATTCGATCTTGTGTGAAAAGCACTAATTGATATCGTCTGAAAAGTGAAAGAATTGAATAGTGAATATTCATACATCTAAAATATGAAAGCAGTAAGTACAAAATATACATATCTTTTGAATTTTTCACCTGAACTACCTTTTTTTTCAATTTAACCATTTTTTTTTTAGAAAATGGGCTTAAAGTCGGATTTGACATCCCGAAAAAAGCAACAAATTGTAGGTATTTTCAAAGCCAAGAACCTGAACTATGCAGAAATAGCAAGAACCGTTCGAATGTCTAAGGCGTAAATGTTGCCAAAAAGTGGAAAAATACCAACAACGTTTTAGCGGTAACTTCAAACAATCGCCAAAATTGTCGCCGAGAATGCGTCACCTCAACCAGGCAGGATCACAAAATCAACCAAACAGTTCTCTGGAACAGAAATGCTTGAAGTCGGATGATTTTAAGAGTAGTTCAGGAATCTGGAGTAAATATTTCGGAAAGAACGTTACGACGACGCTTATACGAAAATGGACTGTTTTGCAGACGAGCAGCAAAAAAGCCAAAACTGACACCGCGTATGCGAAATCGGCGGGAATTTTAGGGCACAACTTCACAAAGACTTCGACGCGGAATGTTGAAAAAAAGTAAGTTTAAGAAAACATTTTTTCCCTTGTCAAATAGTAGTAAGAAGATGTGAATATTCATACCCTTTGTGGTTTTGTTTTTCTTCTTATAGATCATCTTCAGCGATGATTGCCGGTAGGAAGCGGTCACAAAAACAGAAAATTTTGTTCGCAGAAGAGCCGGAGAACGATATTCTGAAGATTGTGTGCTTCCAAGGGTCAAACACCCCCACCCCCCCCAGTGTTATGGTTTGGGGATGTATAACCTCAGAGGGACCAGGTCCGGTACATTTTGTTGAGGGAACAATGCGCTCTATCCAGTACGTGGGCGTACTGGAAAACGTTTCGCTGCCATATTTAGAAACCCTGAAGTGTCCGAGCGACAAATATACTTTTATTCAAGATGAGCATGAGTTGTCTGAATTCAATGGAAATAATAGTATCGCCATGGCCTGGCAATTCACCGGACCTTTACCCCATCGAAAGTTGTTAGGCATACCTCATCAGCGGAAAAATACAACAGCTTAAGGAAAACATCGAAGATGTGTGGTATAATGACCAAAATCTTAAGATGAAGATTACACAGTGCGTAGCCAGTATGCCTCAACGAATTGCGGCCGTCTTAACAGCAAGCGAAGGAGCTACGAAATATTCATTTAAAATAAATATTTTTAATGCGAAAATGTCAAGAAGCTTTTAATAAAAACAAATATGTAAACAAATATGGCATTTTTGTCATCGGTCATAATTCAATGGCCAGGTACTGTATATATTACTGCCAAACTTGTACTAATCGCACCTCATGCACATCAAAAGAATGATAGACACAATACGTAGAAGATATTGAAATCGTTGAAAGATATCGAAAGAAAAAAAACAGGAAGTTTATAAGCTTGAGATAAAGCGAAGAATAAATCTTACCAAGAAATACCTCCCTACATATATTCCGTAATCATGAACCCTATGCATATGAGGGAGAGTTGTCGAAAAAGAAATGATAATAATTAACTGCACGAACATGGACTTTGTAAAACTCACAAAAATTCAATGACTTCAATGACATGGCTATTTCATAGCCCATAGTGAAACTTTCTATTCGGCATCCGTGAATGGAGCACAAAAGCAGGGACGACCTCAAACACAATTGTAAGACCAAGTAGGTACTGCCCAAACTTCACAAATGATGGATATGTTTAAGAATGGATATGAGGAAGAACAAGATGCATAAGAGCGTCTCAGCGGGTCAATACTACTTTATTTCTATAGAGGTTTAACTCCTAGAATAGAAGGTAATAATTTGTTTATCCAATTGCTGAGCTTGAAAAGAAACTTATCATATTTTATTTAGGAAGTTATTTTATTTTGATTAACAAGTACATTCCCCTGTTTTGCATACATGAATATGCATGTGGAACTGGATGTTTTAGGGAGGAATTCCCAAAGACAATTCCTTAGTGTCTTGATCGTCAGTAAAAATATATTTAAGAGAAGGGGAAGCGATATATCGTTTGCGATGTTGGACCACAAACAAAATATAACCGTTTATATTTACATATTAAAGCAGTTCTTAGCTCCTGAAGTTTGTTTCTATCCAACCAAAAGTAAGATATTCAAATAGGTTCGATAAGTATTTTATTTTCTTTAAATTTAATAAAATCTATCGGCGCATCCATTTGCATGCAATTAACTTAAAAGATAATAAAAGGGCAAAAGAGTTGCATTCATGACATATCTGTCGATGCTCCCGTTGTCGTCAATGTTAATATTTCATTAATGAAATCCGATTAATAGCTTGTCAACAAACCACGTGTCTTTCCGCCATTGCGAACAAACGTGCATATGTATTTGCTAACACACACAGCACGAACAAATAAGCATCCGTTGAACAAATACATACACATAATTTAATGCCAACACAAGTTTTAATGATGGTTGGGTGATGCGCGATATGGTAATCGATATATTGCTTGCGTGTTGTTAATTTTTATTACAGATTAACACTGACATATGTCACTGTCCGGCTCTTATAATCGATTGCCGTCCTCCTGTCAATTACATTCAGGGAATTTCACTCAGGTACATAGCAACGGCGAAAAACAATGGGAGTCTATGTATGTATGTGTAAGTATATACTGTTATATATGCACGCAAATGTTTACAAGCTTTCCGGTATTAGACTGGTTCTCAGCCGAATGAAGAAAAACTTAGCATGTACCTGCACATTACAAATCGGTTATCAGAAGTTAATGCAATAAAAATTAGCGAGTTGAAAATAAGGATGTACATATTAAAAACTCGTTTTTATCATCCGACTCATTCGAAATGATTATTTTAGAACTTTAATATTTACTGAAATTAAAAACCTTAGTTGGACTGATAATCTCTTAAAAATTATCTCTTTAAACTTCATCTCTAACTTTCAGAGCCAATCTAATGTGCGCACATAGTATAGTATGTACAAGTAAATGTGCATATATAAATAAATATAATAAGTATGCATACGTATGTGTTATATATAGTACATAAAGTATTAAAATAATGACACAAAGCATAAAAGAGGTAGTGCAGCATATCCAGTTCAAATAACAATTATGTAATTTTTATACCCGCACGCACTTCTGCACAAAAGCATTAAAATTTTGTTCAAGTAACGGTTGTATGTAGCAAATAAAAACTAAAGGATTTCAATGAAGCTTAATACGCACGTTACTCTTTGCCCAAGGTAGTTTGGTACTGAAAATGGCCGAAACGGTCATATCTCTGTCATAAATAAAACAAATTTACTCACATTTAGTGAAAGTTGTAAACTTAAAAAAAAAAGAAATTTTATGTAAGAAAAACTTGTACGAACTTCGTGCACGCATTGCTCCCCGCTTCATTTAAATCCGATATTAATATTATTAAAGTCGGACAATAACCATATCGACTTTTTGTATGTTAAATCTAAATTTTCAACCGCCTGTCTGATGTTAGAGTCTTTAATTCTCGTTGTCTCTGAGTTTGTAGGATTTCAACAGCTAATTTAAAGCTATAACAAACCAAATTTTAATAAAATGTGCGCGGGTATATAAAGTTCGGTCGGACCGAATTTAGCACTTCCCTATTTGTTATAATATGAAAAACCGCAATAGTCATGCGACTGGCGAACTTACATAAGAGTGCCGCTGTGTTTGTCAGTTGGGCGCTGCCTGGGTTTGAGGCAGCGCTGGTGAGCGACGGTTGTGTCATTGCCGCAATGGCGGCCAGGTTTTGTACCGTCATCGGTGGTAACAGGCCAGCAGCAGCGGCGGCCGCAGTTGCTGCTGCTGTATCCGCAGTATTCGTCTGGGCTCCCAAACCTGTTGCAAAAAACATTTTCTCATTTATCTTTCACCAATTGACTGCATTTAAACAATATGTATGTCAAAATACAACCACCCTTCGCAAGTATCTCAACCGCAAAATGACCATGAATGGAGACCATCATTGCGGGTACGTACCTTGCAGCAGTTGTTGTTGCAGCCCAACCGCTTGCAGCTGTTGCAGCAATTGCAGAGATGCCGGTGTAATAGCATCGGCTCCCAAAACTGGGCTCGCTTGCTGTGGCGGGTTGGCCAGTATCGGCGTTGAAACGGTGGTAGCAGTCTGGCCCAATGGTATATTTATGTTCGATGCTAAATTCCAGAGATTCGCCTGAATTTGCTGAATCTTTTTCTGTTCCTTCTCCTTTTGTGTATCAGCAAATTTCACAACAAGTGGCGAAGTACAACCTTCCATAGTTTTATTTTGATTCAAAGTCTGTGGAAAAAATTGGGAAATAAATTATTTCTATTATTTGTTGGTAGGAATTTTCACTGGAGCAATGCGATATATCTGTTTATCAAGTATCGCACTTTGCTATAATTGGTAGTTCATTTGCGTGTAATTTCGCTCACAAATTGAGCTGAATTTAATAACATTGGAACGATGGCATTACTACTTTTATCGCTGATATCGCTGCGTGTTTAGTGGCAAATGTAACAAAGGCACAGCCTTTACTTTGTCCGTTCTGATCACGCAACACCGTGCACTCTTCGATGGCGCCGTGAACTTCGAATAACTTGCGTACGTCGTTCTCGTTCAGCTTCTTATTGAGCATTCCAACGAACAGCTTCCGTTCTGCAAAAGAAGAATAAAAATAGCCATGAAGTGGTCGTTATGGCATACTTTTGTGTGCACACATATACTTTTTTGTAAGAAATAATGAGGAACATACTTATGCAAATTATTGTAACTAGCTTGGGTTTAAATGAAGCTTTTATTGAGATCGTTTCGTATATTCTTTTTGTCTACTCTTTCAGCGATTTCGAATTAGGTAGTGAGAAAAATTCTAATTTGTTACCATGTTGCGCGACATTTTCTGGACGAGAGCGATTGCCCCGGCTACCGTTCATAAGGACCAGCTTTAGACTATATATCCATGTAACAAAAGATAAACATGGATCACGTTACTTCCTCCCATCACGCAGTAATACAGCGACACAATTTTAAAATCAAATTTTAAATAATATCTAATGCTGGAAGTATACAGGCACATGCGGCTCTCTAGTATGTTTTATAAACCGAATTAACACTACGTTTCGATGTAATACTTCTCAATTGGCGTATCCTCAAGTATGTATTCAAGGAGGTCGCTGACAAACATACAGACAAATTTTCGTACATGAAGGCGACGATTATATTCCACAAACCGACAGAAAGGAAAATTTGCAACTACATATATATTAAAAACAGTCACGTTTAACTCTAATAGCTCAGCTTTTTAGTAATTCGTACCTCCGATGAATTGCAAAATATACCTGCCTTTGGCAGCCTACAATCACAAATCTAATATAGTACAAATAAAGCAAGTATAACCAAAACGATGTGATTTCAATATAATGTGATAACGATTCAATATCTGGAATATTCACAATAAAAAAGGCAAATTCGTTCCTCTGTAACGAGATTTTTCGACGCCGTACAAGAAAAAATTGAATAGAATACAACAATAAAAGGTATTTCAAAAGACACGCCTAGATATTGTTTCAACACAAAACATACATACAAGCATTTAGATTCTTTCAGGTCTCACTATTTTTATTCAAAATTCGCTCTTAACAATTATATATGAAAAAAAATCATTTAAATGTCCACCATGAGCACGTCTACAGGCTGTCCTACGAGAATTAAAATTTTCAAAGACTCGCTCACACATTATCACATTGAGTTCAGCAATCTGAATCCGAATGTTGTGTTTCATATCTAAAATCATTGTTGATTTATTTACATAGACTTTACTTCTCAAAAAACTCCACAAAAATTAGTCTAGTGGAGTAAGATCGCATGATCTAAGTGGGCAGAAATTAATCGACTGGAAACTTAGATCGCAATAATGCAATGTTTTTTCGTGTGGTATGACTTTTCGTTCAAAGCAACAAAAAATCTTCAATTCACAGTAACAGTTTTTTCATTTTCATCTTCGGAAAAAATGGGTAAACTATTCCACCAGCCCCAGACCCACAACAAGCAGTACATTTTAGTGGATGCTATTGTATGATTTTTCTAAAACTACTCGAGGCATTTCTTCTCCCCAGATGTGGCAATTTTGTTTGTTGACAAATCGATGCAGTGTGAAATGAGCTGCATCACTAAAGATGATTTTGCGAAAAACCAGCTGAACACGCAATTTCTGCATTCAAAATCAATGTAAGTATACATGGTTCAAATTGTACAACTGCCTGCTTAACAAATGTCAAAGCTGACATAAAAAAGGTACCGTCTAGGAATTATTCACTACTAACATCTAGACGTCACTTTTGAAATACTCTTTATATGAATAGGTTACAAAACTTAAATATTTGATTATAATACAACAATATTTACCAAATTTACGATATTGTATAAGCAAAATGCTACCATTAGCCTCAGTGCGGTCACTTTGAATACTGGTAACATAATTCTTGCGTGAAAAGTGCATCTCTTGATTTTCATTATTGAAATCATTATTGTAGAAATAGTACACACGAAGTTAAGTATAAGCTTTTGTGTAAAGCTCAGTAACACAGCACGGAAATGAACTTGAAATTTTCAGTGTCAATAACATGATACCGGCGGTTAAGGTGTTTACATACAAACAATTTTTTGTTTAATTTACTTTAAAGCAGTGGAAACTGAAGCCTCAAGCCAGTATGCACAAAGAAGGCACTATTATATCACAAAGATATAGTGTAGCTCACAAAGCTAAAACCCAAAGATTTTTCAGTGAACTTAGTTACGGTTGCGTGCGTATAAGACCGCACGCATTAGCGTAACTTTCACAGCCTCTTTATTTGAATAATGCCACAAAGGCTATATACAACTCTTACTTACTTAGTGTAAGTACTTACATATGTAGGTATCGATATATTATTATATAATTGGCGCTTACACCCTGTTTTCGGTGTTTGTCTGTGCTCCTGCTCCTGTTTGTGTTGTCCGTCTCGATGTTTTTCCACAAATAGAGGGATCTACAGTTTCAAGCCGACTCTGGCTGAGGAGCTTTTTCATGGCAGAAGTACATTCGGAGGTTTGTCATTGCCTGCCGAGGGGCGACCGCTATTAGAAACATTTTTTTCTATCATTTGGTGTTTCATGCACAGAGATTTGAACCTAGGCCACGCATTAACCAAAAATAAAACTTTTCTCCGACGGAGTCCAATGCTGTGCATTGCGATAAATCAATAAAAATACTCGTATATGTAGCTATTACTCCAAAAGGGATGGATGGAAAATACTCAGGTTCTTTGCCGCCAAAATTTTGTTTCTGGAACAAATGTTAACATAAATGAGCGCATAGTGGAATTCCGATTGAAATGCGATTTCAAGATTTATATCCTAAATAAACCCGCGAAGTATGCTTTAAGTTTGTAAGGGATTTGTGACAGTGCACAAGGTATATGGCGTTACTATAGATTAATGTATTCAGTCTAGCAGCCTTATAACTGGGGAGTCATGTCGATCTAATTTAAGGGAAATGAATGACAAGAAAATGAAGAATCGAACCGATGAATTCAATTTATGCAGAACGGTAAATATACCGACGTGTGTGAATGAAGGACGATTACTCTTCTACGCCGAGTTAATTTTTCGGAACTGCATACTGGCTGAAAATCAGACTGGAAATTCGTACCATCCCGCCGCACATCAAATCTAAAATCACAGATGTACGAGTATTAGCGTCAAATAATGATGAAGGCCAATGTCAAGGCAGCCACCACCCAGTAATGACTCTCAATCAACAAAGGCGCCAAACAGTAAAAAAGGAAAGTTTGCGTCTTGTGTTCCTATAAAAAACGCGCATTAAAAGTCATTATTCACAAAATGTAGTTCTGCAATTGGTGGTGAAGATAAAGTTAATTTTTGTATTGTATGAAATGCATGCTTGCAACATACACAGTGGAAAATTATATTACTACATACATGTAATACCATTGTTGTCCTCAAAAAGTCAAAAGCAACCACACCATAAAGGCGGATGCTTTTAAATGTGAAGATAATGAAGGTAAGAAAATTCCACCGGCCGACCTAGTCCGTAACAGATTGAGTCGAAATAATTTACACCAACGTGTTCCAAGCTACCGCACTTAAGTAAAGTAAACCGGACCAAAATACAAGTATTTAATACCTAAACTATTTATTTTGGAACTCGGTGTTGTGAATAAGAGAACAGGAATGGTGTATCTATGGTGGGCACCCAATAAAAGATTATTATATCATTATACTAAAGCGTGCTGACCTACTCAAGTCGGTGGAAAAATACGGTGTTATTCCACCTACAGTACTGAATGGGTTTTAACCAAGAGGAATGTCTCAATTGTGCGAAGTCCATGGCACACCGATTGGGTAAAATTGCAGCCGGAAAGTATGGACATTGTGGCTACTGAAAACTTTGCTAGCTTACTTTTTCTAAACTAATTATTTTTTTAATTAGTTCTTTTTATCGGGTATTTATACTTTTGTCACTTCAACATATTTAACACATCTAAATTAAAATTACAATTATTATGAAATTAAATTGCAATATTCAATGGCCCTCTTCACGTTTAGTGCTAATATCATTCCTGTTGTAAAGGGTTCCCCAATACCTTGTAATGTATAGATCAAGCAATTTAAATTTTATACTCTTGTCAAGGTGACATTTCACACTGAAAACCATTATTTTGCTGTTTTTGTTAGTTCCATTCAGCAATGAGAAAACTCGGCGTATTTTACAGTTTTTCTTTGAAAAAGGCAAAAATGCAAGCTATGAGTATGGCGCTGAAATTGTGAATGGTGTTTAAGTGCCGATACTGTAACAGCTAATTCGTGCAATTTTGGTTTCGTCGATTCCGTTAAAGCATTTCTGATGTTAAAGAAAATGCCGATAATGTCGATAATATCGCAGAAATAAGCGAAATTGGCCGGCATGTTAGTAGTCGAAGCATCGCCCAAGAGCTATTTACACAAAAATAATGATTTTATTTTTCCTCAAACTATTATATTGGTAATTATAGAGCCACTAAAACCAAATCACAATTGAGAAAATCTTGCAAATGATAAAACTTTCTAACTAAAATGAATGTTCGTTAGTGAAGACATTAAGCTCGATTCGCTCATTTTACAGTAGATGCAGTTACCCTTCAAGGTCGACTAACCAACATTTGTGGGACGAATTCTAGACGACCAGTTCGGGAATGGATCCCCCAATAACCGTACGTCTAAGGCTCAGAGCATCACCGCTTTCTGTGCACATAAACTCAGCCTTTCACAGGCTTCAAGTAGGTGAATTTCGTTTCGGAATCTTATGCTCAATTTTATATCCGGTTTACCAAGTGGCAATGCATCCGCAAAAATCCATTGCTTAGTGTGGATTTTAAGCTGGCGCTGATACAGGGATTTCAAAACCTTTTTTTTTTTCTTTAAAACTCAAGAAGATCCACTTTTTTTAAATTATGAATATAACCTAAAATAACTGTATTCATTATGCCCTAATTCATTTTTCAGAAATGAATTTGGTCTTCAAGCTTTTTAAATCACTTGTGATAAATGTGTTGTTGGACCTTTTAAATTAAAAATGGAAAATACAACATGGTGTCCGAGTTCCAAAACTTATTACTTGCTCTCAGATTTGTTTCTACTACTATATATTAAGCAATGTTTTGTGTTACGTCCCCTAATTGCTATATAAATGTTTCAACAATGTAAATCACATGCTGCAATCGAAGTTGGTGTGGGCCAAGATGAGAGAATGTTCCGCAAATGCGTTACAGGAACTGCGGAAAAAAGAACGCGAACGCAGTAAACAAAGCAGACAAACAAGTAATGAAGGGTAAACAAAGGAAACATATGTATATGAAGAGCCATACTGGCCAGCTTGGCCCTGCGATGCAATGTTTAAACGGCGATACCGCAGGGCAAACTGAAGCTACAGAGTTCGGAGTTAGGGAAAAGGCGAAACCTTAAAATGCAATGATCATCACCGTCAACGGTATGGAATAAAAATCTATAGGAACCAATCCGTTTTGCTCAAATTGAATGATACGACGTGGACAACACGTGGTTTAAACAGAGCGGAACTTAGTGCCACTAAGCTAACACCACGAGGCACCGTGCGTGAAGGGTTTAACTGTATGAATCTTACGGATATGAAGCCAGAAAGGTCGCGAAATTTGCTCACACTGATATACGGGGAACGAAATAGTAGATGAGATAGCAAAAAGTGCTGTGAGACTACCATTTGAGCAAGAGAACGACATACCAAAACCGCTAAACGCAATATACAACGACATGGACGACCACATAAAAAGGCAAGGGGAAGCTAGGTGGACTAACCTGACCACATGCAAAACAGCAAAAGTCGTGTGTAGAACTAACGACAAAAAACTGACTCAATTCGTACTTACGCTCTCGCGAAAGGAATGCAGAACTATCATAGGTATGCTAACAGGTCACAATCTATTGGCTGCACATGCCTACAAGATAGGGATTCCTAACACGGACAAATGCAGAAAATGCAGAGAGGATGTTGAGGAGACTTTAGAACACCTTCTGTGCGTTTGCCCGGCATTATTAAAAACGCGACTAAGATGCCTGGGAGCCCCACTGATTGAGGGTCTGGAAGACGTCTCAAAAACGGAGCTCCCAGCCCTACTTAGATTCGCCAAAAGCGCTGACATCCTACATGATGTCTACTTTAGGTATTCATAGAGGTCGGCCTCCATCTGGTATCGCTAGGGACCAAAAGGTCTATGCGTGGCTTATTGCCAACCAGGCTAACCTAACCTAACCTATACGGGATATAGATAGCTTGAGAGAAACATATAATTATTTTTTTAAATATATTATTATTTTACTATAGGGGCTATACTATGATAAAACGTTTACACAAATGGCTTAGCCTAGTTTCCCTTATAAGTTTGCTTTGTGCAAAATAGATACCTACACATTTACATTTTTATTGTATCGCAAATAGTAGCAGAAAAATTGTATCATCTAGTTACGGCACAAACAGTGACCGCTATTTTAACAAACTTTCACTTATATCCATAATTTACAGATGCACTTAGAAGAGTCAACAAACAATTTTCGCAACTGAAAAATAAACAGATACATACAAAAGTGGCTTAACTATACCCATGTCCCAAGAATGGTGAACAAGCATTTGTATGCCCATGAAACATAGTATAAACATCTATGCATACTTTTCTATGTACAATTCCTACATTAGCATGCATTAACACACGCATATGTAATTGTAACACATATGTACTTGTGAACCCTCATATGAAATCGTGTTTAAAGTCCCCAGCTACCGTGGTGCCATTTAAGCTTAGATTGCCTCCCCCAACAACCAACCCACCAAATTATTGACCGACACGCAAATCGACTGTGCTCTACTTTTTAGATACTGCGAAGCATTACTGGCGGTATTGTAGGTAAGTCACCTTGCTTTCGGCTATTCTAGCAGTGGTATCGCGTTCTGTGGCTACGCAGCCAAGTGTTGGAAGTAGGTACCTGCAACATTTCGTAAAATCGCTGGCTGGTCGTTCAGAGCCCAATGCTTCACATTTTATGTCAGCAGTGACAAGGCGAATAGATTGCCTTAACTGTGCGGTACAGGTGTGGGCAGCAGTCAAGCGGTCGAGGTGTCGGTAGTGGCAGTGTTGATATGCAAATGATTCCACTTTTAACTGCAAAGTTCGTAGTGTCCCAGTTATGTGTCTTTATGCATATCATACGAGCTGCTGCTCACATACATATGCACATTTGCTTGTAGTACATAGCAACCACACTAACAAACATTCGTACACTGTTTTTTTTTATAATACTAAGTTTCTTAGTTTCTATGTACGCGCATCCAATGACTTTTTGACTGCATCCGTAAGTTTTGCTACCATCAGATATTCCACTTTAAAGCGAATGAATTTCTCTGCTAATAAAAGCACACTGAAAGCTGGGAACAGCTACATACATATTTGGCCAAACTATCTGCAAAGAAATTTCATGTATTTGTAGGCATTTCACTCGATCGTTTTAGTATACCCAGAAAGTGGTTTTATCGAGGAGAAAACATAATTTTTTGTTTGGTGAATAAAATGTCGGTATATTAAAACTAAAAATATTTTTTATTTTGTTGTCGCAGAATATCTATATAGTCACTACAGACTTTTCATATGATGGAAAATTTCTGTTTTCTAAAGGGGTGAGAAAAATGATCGAAAAGCAAGTCTTATAGTATCCCAGTACTGCCTTTAGCTTGTCGATCAAACTAAAACCGAAGTGTTCAAGAAGTATTTTTTGCTGATTGGACTCATTAGATTATTATTCAGATTTATTAGAAAAATAAGTCAAGAATTCGGTTGATCTAATGGACCATGCAACTCGTAGCCGTGGCAGTCAATACTTCAATTTTGTATTATCATTTTGGGTCCTCAAGCTCTTATAAAGAACATCCGATGCTTTGAAATTGTTGTACACATATTCCGTTCGTTCCATGTTTGAATATACCGCATTTATTTACAGACTCCATCATAAAATCACACACATTAATAGAATCGAGAGTGTTCTATAATTACCCTTATTTCCCTAAAATTTTCTAATCTTTTTAAGGAGGGATGCCCCTTATAAATTCTCATTTTTTTAAATAACCTGAAATCCTTCGAAAGCTTAAGAAATGGTTATACTGATAGCCGTCATCTACTGACTGCTATCAAGGTTCTTCTTTCAACAAGAGCTCTACATTCTGATTATTATTTTTATATCAAGAACTTCAGTGCGAATTAGGCAAGGAAATGATCCTATAACGCGTTCACGAAAACTATACATTTTTCGAATTCAGTTACGCTTAATTTTTCTTGCCATAAAATATCTTTTCGGAATAGATGAACTCAATCCTACTTTAGTATTTTCCTCAAAATGTTTTAATCCAGGTAAGCGTCAGTTAATCAGTTAGATCTACTGTGAATACATTTAAAAAGAAGTTTAAAGAATATAACAACATCTCAAAATAGGCCACCGACCTTAGGAAAAGTCTTAAATACTGCTTGGAATATAAACAAATACTATACTATATACTATATACTACTACAAATACAAGTATAGCCAATACATTCCAATGTAACGTGCATTTTATTATTACTCGTATGCTGCATCCGCTATATCCACTGTTTTTTGTCACAATTCGCGCAAATTTCTTCAATTTGCAGTCAAACTCTTTGCCTGCTCTGCAAGCCCTGGAGCAGATGCTTAAACTAGTAAAACATAAGTTTGGAGCTCTTCCATAAGTTTGGAATTCTTCCCCATCGGTACAATATAGAAGAATTAAAAAGAGGGATTAATATTGCAAAGAGCACACAGAGCGTACTACATATCAACAGCTACTAAGCCACCGTCACATAAAATATAACAGTTATTCCAGTGAAGAAGGGAAAGAATGCGAACAAAGCATGGTTCCAAATGCACTAGATCGCGCCTGCTCCGTACTATTGCATTCTCTGCTGGGAGTTTATTGCTACTAACACAAACACATACGAAAACTCCAATATTCATAATCTCTGCAAACCAGAAAATTCACAGCCGCTTAAAAAGAAAAACAGTTTATACGTCCGTAGTATAACTTTGAATACAATAAAACAAGAATTGCTGAATGAACAAAAAAGAGATAAAGGGAAAGGAAGGGGATGAGTTGGTGGTGTGGTATAGAATTCTAGTTCTCTATTATGTAGATATTGCTCTTTCAACATTATTTATGCATTGGGGAAAAAACCCTGTAGTCAAACCTTCCAGTCCCATTTGCTATCTTTTTCAGTGCTGCCAATTCGTCACGGTTCGTTCTCGGTCTAGTCTCGGTTCGGTAAAATCTTTCGACATCTACATTTGTGTTCTTACATCGGTCCAGTCGCGATTCATCGTTCGTTGAAAATGAAAATGAAATTGAAAATTTTTTCAATTCTCCAATAGGTTGCTATTGTCGAAAGACTGAACCGAGAACGAAACGTTATTCACACTATCAGTACAAGTCGCGGCAAGTTCGATCACGCTCCAGCAAAATATTCTTCGAACTTGATCGATGCTGGAGTGTGACTGTACCGAAACTTGAACAGCACGGATAGTGTGAATACAGTCATTGTTTTTCGTTTGTGAATATTTTACCGGACCGAGACTGGACCGAGAGCGGACCGTGATCGGCATCATAGTGTGAATCCGGCCTAAATGTACTAGTCAACTCCCGCATTAGTATTACACCAGTCAGTGAGCTAATATAGGTAGTCTTTGTATCAGCACTTAACGAGCCAGTTCATAAAGAACAACAAAAAACAGATACTTACCTCCGTCACCTAATCCTCTTGAGTGCTCCCTTAACTATTAAAATATCCCTCTTCATATGTTAGTAATATAAAAGTATTTGTTTTGCATACACCTCTTATAGTTTATTATGTGACTAGTACAACTCTAGCAACTCTGGAATTAGTTAGATTTCTTTCATTAAAGATAATTCATAAACGTGAATGCTTGCTGCGTATTTTGTCTTTTATTGCATAAACCTACCGACCACTTGTCATGGGCCAGTGGCGGACCTTAAGCAGGTTGACCCCGATTCAACCATTCTGAGTGAAACTGCCTTAAATGTGTTTGAATTGTGAACCGCTTCCGTGCTCAGCCAATATGCATGTATGTGGTGTGCAGATATACATGGGGAGGCTGAAACCGAACTTTTTTACAGACGAAAATTTAAAAAGTTTGAAATAAAGAATGCTCGTGATTATTACGCTACACAACTAATGCGTACATACATACATATTGTTGTATGTAATAGGACTATGAATAAGTTCGTGCGGTTTTTTTCGAAATTTGAAACTTTATTGACGTAAAATGGTTACAAATTTAATATTCAAAATATTGTCCATCGCTTACTACTACTTTTTCCCATCTTTCTGGCAATTCACGGATTCCCTTTGTGAAAAATTCGGTCGGTTTTGCCGCAATCCACGAATCGATCCATTTTTTGACTTCATCGTAATTACGGAAGTGCTGGTCAGCCAGGCCATGTTGCATCGATCGGAAGAGATAGTAATCGGATGGCGCAAGGTCTGGACTATACGGCGGGTGGGGTAGGACATCCCATTTGAGCGTTTCTAAGTATGTTTTGACCACTTGTGCAACATGTGGCCGAGCATTGTCATGTTGCAAAATAACTTTGTCGTGTCTATCGGCGTATTGCGGCCGTTTTTCTCGCAGTGCTCGGCTCAAACGCATCAATTGTCGTCGGTAGACATCCCCCGTAATCGTTTCATTCGGTTTCAGTAGCTCATAATACACAACACCCAGCTGGTCCCACCAGATACACAGCATAACCTTCAGGCCATGAATATTCTGCGCCGACGTCGATGTTGAAGCATGGCCAGGGTATCCATACGTTGCCCGACGTTTTGGATTGTCGTAATGGACCCACTTTTCATCGCCAGTCACAATTCGATGCAAAAAACCCTTTCTTTTGTGCCGTTGAAGCAGTTGTTCGCATGCCATAAAACGGCGTTCAACGTCTCTTGGCTTCAATTCATACGGCACCCAATGGCCTACCTTTCGGATCATTCCCATGGCTTTTAAACGTTTGGAAATGGTTGATTGATCAACTCCCAAAGTTTTTGCAACCTCTTCTTGCGTTTGAGCCGGATCTTGATCGAGCAATTCCTCCAATTCGGTATCCATGAACTTTGGCGGCGCACCCTCGCGTTCTTCGTCTTCCAAGCCAAAATCACCACTTTTAAAGCGTGCAAACCACTTCTGGCACGTTCGCTCAGATAGAGCATGCTCACCATAAACTTCCACCAAGATACGATGACTTTCGGCTGCTTTTTTCTTCATATTAAAATAATGAAGAAGAATTCCCCGCAAAAACACATTATTTGGCACGAAATTCGACATTTTCAAGTGTGGTAAAAATATTGTTGTTTACGCTTCAAATAAAAAACTTATACTGACGTTTGTGCCTTACGACAGTAGCTCTCCAATGAATGTTTGGAAATGTGGATCGATGGAATAATAATCAAGTTACGCCATCTGTTGTAAAACCGCACGAACTTATTCATAGTCCTATTACATAACTGAGGTGAGAGGAAAAACCTCTGTAGGGAATGCAGTCAACTTTAAGTTCACTTTAAATGCAACATTTTTCAACCACTTGTCACCTTGTTGTACTACCGACTGCTTTACTTGATTTTAACTGACTACCTGCACTCCCTGACGCTTTGAAGCTTTTTAATAAAATATTCTGATATCCATATGTGTGGATATATAAGTATGCGGCGGTCCAGATAGTAGTTTTTAATCAGATTTTGTTTGTCCCGATAGAAATCTTGAAAAAAAAGCAATACCCTATATTCGCAGAACGAAATGAATCGATTTGTGCTTGAACAATATCGGTAAATATTCCAAACTAATTTCATTATTCAAACAAAGTCAAATTGTCTAGCCCAAACAGTGCTTTTATTAAAAGGAAGTAAAAATCATCTTTTCTGACTGCTGTTGGAAACAGCATAGGGTCCATGATGAGTGCTATAGAAGCCCAAAAAACGACTTTTTTGTAGCCGGAAATTCAAGATGTCTACTTGGGCTATCTTTGGTTTCAGTACATACACACATCCCATGACAAAATCGAACTTTTGCGCTCCAACTTCGGAAATCGCGTTAACATCCGTCTCGGCAGTCTCAAATGGCCACCTTGGAGCTGCGACTGAACGCCATTCGACATTTTTCTGAGTTGCCGCAAAGAGCCGAAGTTATGCGAACAATACATTAACGATTCAGCGATGAGCAAGCCATACGTGAGATAGAGCCAAAAACCGTCACCAAGCAGTTGGAAACCTAGATTCACAGGTGCGGATTAACAATGATTACGAAGTCAGCAAAGGCAGGGAATAAATAAAAATTAAAAAAAGGGAAAAATGGAATAGGCTTGTGAAGAAAGATGCAAAGAACACTATTTCAACAGTGAAAGATGAAGTAAGGAATAAGTTTCAAAAATATGATATATACGAGCTAATGCTCCAAAAGTCAGAATACGGATTTGCTAGGTAGAATATGTATATTTCCCTAATAAACAGGCGCAAACGCATTGCTTTCGGAAATCAGCACAAGCCTCAGAAATTTTGGAAAAGTTTTTTTCCGAAGAAAGTCCAGTTTCGCATTTTTGGTATCAAAGGAAGAAAAATTTTGCTGAGAAAATTTGGTACAGCGCTGAATAAAGAATGGTGGTGGTGAGTGGTGGATCCAACGATGAATATTTTAAAACAAAATTTAAAGCAAGGCGCTGAGCTGTCACAGTTATCAAATGAATATTGCTTTTAACTAGGCAACGTCCCCCGGTATACGAGGTTTGTTCAAACAGTATCGCGAATTTTGAACTTTCGCAAGTTCCGTATATTCGAATTTCGATTTTTTTGTGGTGATATGTTGGTACTCATGTCTCTCACTCATGCCGACGAGTTCGGCGATTTTGAATGTTCAGTTGATTGTTGTCAGCTGCTTTGCTTGCACGTTTTTCGGCTCGTCTTCGATGTTTACCTATTCAAAAAGATGGATCAAAGAACTTGTATCAAATTTTGTGTGAAAAACGAACTTAAGTGCGCGGATGCATTCCGACTGTTGACTGTGTCAAACGAAAAAGCTACTTTGGACCAAAGCAACGTTTATCGGTAGTACAAAATGTTCTCAGAAAACCGAGAAGATGTGAACGACGAAAATCGTGCCGGACGCCCGAGCACTTCAACAACACTTCACTTGCATCACGATAACGCCCCTGCTCTAACATCGTTGCTTGTGCGCGACGTTTTGGCCAAAAACAACACACTTGTTCCCGAAACTGAAGAGGTCCATGAAAAGATGACGCTACGCTACGATTGACGAGATAAAGACGGCATAGAAGGAGGAGCTGAACAAGATAAAAAAAAAAATAGTTTTTTGCAGTGCTTTGAATATTGGAAAAACGTTGGCACAAGTGCATAATATCTCATGGGGATTACTTTGAAAGGGACAAAATATATATTAATGAATAAATAAATAATTTTTGAAAAAACACCAAAATCACGATACTTTTTGAACACAACTCGTATGGCTCATATAGTAAAGTTATTGTTTCTTTATAATGCCTCCAAGCTACTGCCAACACCTCCACAATCGCCAGATTTAAGTGAAAAGAACCAAATTAAGAGAAAAGTGGCCTTGAAAGATGTTATGTGGGAAAGAACTGATGTCAAAGAGACCACCAAATAGATGAACTCTAGGTATGATATACTTAAAGAAGTGTTGAAATGCCGTGGGTACCCAACAAGCTACTAAAAACGCATCATTGTGGAAAGCTTTTAAAATATTTTGAGTTTTTTATAAATGAGGGTAGACTTTTGGGGCTTGTTATTTTTGCGTTTTAAATAAAACTATTATTTATGTATTAAACGATGTCATCTAAAATGAGTTATATATTTCATTTGATACGTTTAATGTCGATACATAGTTAAAATAAAACATTATTTTAAAAGCTTCAAAGCTTTTTCCGTGTTACTTTTTCAACTACAAGGATCATAGACTTATAACACCAAGTATACATATTTGGTTATATGAGATAACATTTTTTGGAGAAAAGAAAACCCTATTAGTAATCACCTATACAATTCCCGGCAGGGACTATGTACGCACACATGGGAATTCACATATGCATTAAAAAATTTATGTGTGCTACTTTATCAAGACTTTTGTAAGCGTGTGTTTATGATCCCAACTAAAATTGTCCTTTTTATTGCTTTAACATGGAAATTTATGACATCAAAACGAATTTAAATATGCGTTAGGGTCCTATTCATATCCTTCATTTTTATTCTATTCATATGTATGTTTATCGGTTTTTGCAATTGAGTTCTTAAATGCACACAAAAGAGGCATAATAATACATATGTATTGTTGAGTGAAGGAGACTCAGAAAATAAATAATTCCCAAATGTCATATCGATTTATTAACCTATTTAAACGCTTTTGTACGGGTCAGTAGGCAGACAAGCAAATGAACTACACGTGAATGATACTAGCTACGTTTGCTACCAACGTTTGCAACCAAGGTGGCCAGCAGTATTTTAAATTGGGGTGGAGCCAACATTGAATAAATTTTCTAAGATGCTTATAAAGGGTGTTTTTTTTAGAGGTTAGGCTTTCAAGTTGGCACTACTTTTTTCGTAGATGGTCTTTTTGACAGCTGTCACTTGATTTATGCTCAGTTTGGTTTGCCATTTCATAATGAATAGACTTACACCTGAACAACGTTTGCAAATCGTGCAAATTTATTACGAAAATAATGGTTCGGTTCGCGCGACGCATCACAAGAAAATTTTGTTCAGCGATGAAGCTCCCTTTTGGTTGAATGGGTATGTCAATAAGCAAAATTGTCGCATTTGGAGTAAACGTAATCCACAAGCCATTGCTGAGACGCCGTTACATCCTCAAAAAGTCACTGTTTGGTGTGCTCTATGGGCAGAGGGAATCATTGGTCCATATTTCTTTAAAAATGAAGCCGGCAATAATGTTACAGTCAATGGAGAGCGCTATAGAGCCATGATTAATGACTTTTTCGTGCCTGAATTGGACGATGTTGATGTGGACGACCTTTGGTTCCAACAAGACGGCGCTACATGCCATACAGCCAACGCAACAATCGATTTATTGAAGGAAACTTTTGGTGAGCGCATTATCTCGCGTCGTGGACCTGTGGCGTGGCCTCCAAGATCGTGCGATATAACACCGCTGGACTATTTCTTGTGGGGCTATGTGAAGTCGCTTGTCTACGCAGATAAGCCCGAGACGATTGACGTCTTGGAAGAGAATATTCGGCGCGTTATTGCTGACATACGGCCCCAATTGCTGCAAAAAGTGGTCGAAAATTGGGCCTCTCGGCTGGAATTTATTCGAGCCAGCCGCGGCGGCCACTTGCCCGAAATCATTTTTAAAACATGCCCTTATCTTTATAATAAAGCTAAATTCTTGGCCATAACATTAAAATATATACGTTTTATTTCATCTTGAAAACCTAACCTCTAAAAAAACACCCTTTATTACTTGCATGTATGTATGTACATACGTAGCAGTAAACAATAGTTACTCAAATAGAGCGTATGATGTCCTTTGCCATGAAAAGATCAGAATGTGCAATAGGTTTTCGCATCGAATTCGTTAAAGTGGTTATACGTGACCTTAGCAGACTTTTCTAAGTGTGCCTTTACCCCTTTGCTCTTCTTTGTAGTAAAACAGAAGAAAAAAAGTAGTAAGCCACGAGAAAGTGAGAAGTCTAGAATATTTGAACACTTGATAACCAATGCTGTTGAGAGAATTGCAATCATTGAATAAAGCTTATAAAATGTAAAAATTAATATATTTGTTTTTCTATGATTTTTATTGGCTACCCGCGCTTTTTTGTGTGCTTTTAAATACCCACTAAAATTGTAATATTTTATAATAAATTTAGATAAAATAGACTTAATTCTATACTTACTATTATTCCTACGTCTAAAGCCGAGTAAGCACTTCAAATGTAGAATAACACAAATCAATTGGTGTGTTAACAAATTCACAAAACAAAATACACGACACAAGTCAACGAACAACGAATACAACTTTATTAAATATTTTTATTAAATATTTCTCCTTAGGCAAAATTCAGTCTGTGCAAAATACTAGTCAATAAATGAAAAATGATGCCCTTTCGTCTTCTAAGATTTTCATACCCGTGCGCGCTTATGTCCAAGGGTATTTTAATTTTGCTTACATAACTGTTGTACAAAGTTCCAGTCTGTCTGTCGAGCCATTCCAAGTGATGCAGCTCTGGTGTGGGGCATGTATTATTTGAAGATGGGGATAAATTCCATTTGCATTTTATAAAGATGATTTTAAAATTACATAACGGCAGGATTAGAACAAGGACACATTTATACTCTATCACTACACTTGAAATATATACATAAGACATTATTCCAATCCAAGAATGAAAGACTGTCTCATATGCTGTCGCAAGCGGTTTTAAAACGAATAATTGTTGGGGTTAGAGAACTCAACAAAGTAGGAAATGCTTATGAGCTAAGATGGGATCACATGGAAAATGGCACAAGAAATTGGAATGACAAATGTGAAATAATACTGAACAGCATTGAAGAAACCAACAAAAAAAAAAATGTGGCAACGTGCAATGAACAGTACTGACAGGATATATAAACTTTTAGATCATAATATTGTACAAGACATTATTATTTTAGAGACTATTTGCATAGGTACAGAATTTCATTGAATTTTAAAGCGTGGAGTGGGTGCATTATGCTAAACGGGCTGTATAAGACAAACTGCTCCATCTGTAACTTAAATGAAATTGAAACAATCTAGCATTTTCTTGGAAGATGTTCCAATTAACATGTTATCGACACGCAGCATTTGCGAAACACTTTCTACTCGAATCTGAAATTGTACAAATTCTGAACGGTATCGATGATCCAAATTGGAGAAACATTACTAGCTTTGTTGTTGGTGCTTTATAATGTAGGCAATTTATATAAAGGACTTAATATGTCAATGCTGCAGGTTCCTTTTAAATGTAATATATTTTTTGTAATTTACTATTTTTTATTAATCAATACAATTAATAAAATGAACTTCTATCTATCCACCGCTCTATCTATCTATCTGTATATTTATCTATTTTAAAAAATTGTCGGTTCCACGCCCACTTTTGGTTAAATCCCTGTGTTTTGGCTTTTTAACTCACGCACGAACTTGGTACCCGTTTTGAGCCCAACCTGAATTATATCCACCATAATTAAATTGCATAGCTCCGTTCAGTGATGTTACAATCTATAACTCCCATTGTCCATGAGCTTATTTTATTCCAATAATTATTATACTCTACATTTTTCGTTAGTGTTAAACTACATATTACATATATCCTCCACGTCTTTCACTTAGCAAAAGTTTGGTAGTAGTGAATTTTCTGAACATTTTCAACGGACTTGGGATTAAAGCAATTGACCTCATTAAATGTCTGCAATTGACATTTTAACTGACAGAAATAGCCAACATCAATAATTAAACTATTGGTATCATTTCACTAGCCATTACTGCCATCGAATACTATACATATCAGACTCTCTGCTGCGAAATGCAAATTATCAACAATGCAGGCGACACGTACCAACCCCGTTTAACACCACTGCAGACGTTCAACCGGCCACGACCAAATACAAAGAGGACGCCATAAAAAAAATAGCCCTTCAATTTGTATTCGACAGCGTTACGCTTGAAAGACTGACACATTGACAGACGGTATGGCTGTTCTATGTAGCTAGGTGTTGTTGCTGCTCCAATCACCGCTTCAACTATCATGACAACAACAACCAATCCCATAAACACAGCAACATACCTGGCACCGAATACGGTGATGAATTTGGTGATGGCAGCCAATAAGCAGAATTTATAGCCGGATAAGTTTTATATGCCGATGTTGGCAAAAATGCTGTTGCAAAATTGTTGGGTGCTTCCACGCCGCCCAGTGCAAACGACGTTGACGTGAGTGTTGAATTTGAAGTTGGTATGTGGTTTCCGTAGCTAGTGCCACTGTCAGAGCCGATACCGATGCCGAGGTTGAAGCCGAGGCCGAGGCGAATACCGGGAATGCAGTCGCTATTCCTGTTGGATAAGCTCTCAATTATCGACGATAATTGAGAACTGCAGCTGGCTCGACCACTATCACCAATATGGATTTCATCTCTGATGTTGTTGCTACTGCTATGTTTACCGCTGGTGTAGCCAAGAATATTGCTGTTGTTGTTGTCGAAGCCAGAAACATAAAGACCGGTGGCGGCAGTGCTAATCGGCTCGTTGCCACAGCTGCTGCCGTTGCTGCTGCAATTTGTCAAGCCAATTGTTGCGGAATTATTTTTCATAGTAATTAATGGTCAACAATTCAGAGAAAATTTCAAATAACGACGGATGTCAAGGCTCGCACAAAGAATGAATAAAATATAGAATGAAATGCACACAGTGTGAGGTAAATGCCAACAAGTTTAGAGGATCCCGTGGAAAGAGTACATCGAATATAGTTTTTGTAGGCCTTTATTTTTCGTTATAATAGGTAGCACTTGGAACATAAGTAACATATTTATGCAATCCATTAGACACGAGGTACACGATTTTTACATAAAAGATTTTTGTATTTTTACGACACCGCAAGAAAGTCACGTAAAGCTGATACTCAATTTTTAATATTTTCTTGTCTTTTATTTTTTTAATTTGCACTGCGACGTCGAATAAGCGTAACCAAATTTACAACTTAGCCACAAATTACAGTTGCGTTAAAGGAAGAAACACATTTAGCAACATTTTAGCAAAAAGAACCTGTGAATGTGTGTGTACTTTATACGATTTTTATATTAGCACTACTGTTCTACATCATATAATAATACGTGAAACTGGAGCTCATTCGTATTACAAAAACACGTTGAACATTTAAACAAATAAATTACTGATATATGGTGTATTAGGTGAATTATTTCATTGAGTAAAAGTCAACAATAAACACAGTGTATTCAGAACTCCATATCGGCATTTTCCCGATTTTCGGTCAAATTATTGCACACATAAAACGTCGAGTTTTGTTAATTAAACACAATTTCGTAATAAAAAATTAGAAGAATATAAATTTTTTAGTAGGCGCAGAGAAAAGCACTTGCACACGCACTTTGGCTTGTTAGCGGTGCGTGAAATGAATTGCAATGGTTTAAGGTTTTGCGGATTTGCAAATTGGTGAATTGGCGAAACAGCACTGTTGGCACGACCACAGCTTTACGATAGGCCAGACATTCGCCATTCGCTAGCGAGTGATCAATTAAATCGAATTAGCGTGAATTTCGTGCTCGAATTGTTTTCTAAAAATAGTGTGCAATCACTTAATTGCCAGAAGTAATGGCTGAATCAAAAACAAAAACAAAAATCAAGTATTTACAATTACAATAAAAGAAAAAAATAACGATGAAATGCAATGCGCCAAAGAGCGATGAGTTCACCTCGGCCGCTGCTGTGATGGAGCAGAGGCGCAGTAACAAATTTAGCTACGATTACTTGCCCTCAAAGAATCCACGGTAAGCCAGAAGTCACATTTCAAGATCCAAAATATCATGACGAAAATCATAATGGCAAATCTGTCGGAACAAATATTTATTTTCGACGATTAAATAATACTTATAAGCAGCTGCTATTTACCCAATTGATCAAAATATTTTAGCTTATTCCTAACCATTCTTATTATTAATTATTCTTAACTATTCCTTGGCTGAATCTTCTGAAATAATGCCTAAACTCCAATGGACCACGCGCCACATGTATGCTTCTTGCACCTTTTGCTAAAACCCTTTCCAATTTTGGATTAATCGTAGAAGATTTTGCAAAATCTTCTGAAGGGCTTTTATGAAAACTTGTATGATTTCATTAATATTTCTTAGGTGTTTGCTTCCATAAGTAAATAGCCCTGTAGTGGTATTTTATGACATTACCATTACCACGAGGGGAGAAAGTTACTAGAAAAAAGTCTTTCTATAATTTGGTGTGTCATGATTATAGTGGGTTTCGAGTCGGAGACCTGGCTTCGGCGGGGCGTTTGCATCACTTGGTTAAAATAAACAAATCATTTTGAATAAATATATTGTGGTTTATTTAATCCAACATTCGGACTTGGAGAAGGCTTTAAACATTTTTAGCAAAATTAATACCTTTTCGGTGAAACCATTTGGAATTGAAAAGTTTATCTTTCTTCAACAAATATTACTTTTTTTATATTACATGTGATATGTAGTTAAGAAAATCTTGACATTCAAAAACAATTTCAAATATTTGGTGCCCTGTGTGGGCATTGCTTTGTGTAATTAAGAAATGCTAACAAATTTGAAGAATCCACTAAAATGAAAATTGAATTTATAAACTAAATTTTAAAAAATAAAAATTTATAAAACCACACACGAAAAGGGAGTATGGTGGATCCTTTGTTAAAAATTATGGCAAAGAAACATGTCCTGAAACATTTTTCTTATTTGAGTCACCGAAATGTGTAGAATTTTACCTGCGCAAGGAAAGGGGTTTTAAAGCATTAGATACATATATTTATGAAGACAAATGGATGTTAGTAAACTAATTACTTATCTGCTAACATCGATAGGAAAATATTACCTATGAATCTTTTACCCAGATCTGATATCTCCTTTTCCAAGTATTAGATAACGATAACGAAGTTACTAAAGAGCCATAACCATGTCAAATAATTAGGCAGAATAAAACTAATATACTTCAAAAATTCTATACGAAATTAGTAAACTCGATTTTGGCCGGATATTTATATTGTACTATTTCCTTTATATCCAAATGCAATATGTAAAACTTGAAAGATATAAAATGTCTTCTTATAAAAGTGTTTTTGTCTATTCCTTTATTTCTATATAACCAAATTACTCTCTGCTCACAGTAATTTAAATTAACGAACTAAGAGTGCGCTATAAATATATATTTTGTCGTAGGTTCATAGATACCACCACATTGCAATAGAAAAGTAAATTCCATCTTACGCTGTAGATATAATGGCGGAATATTTTCGATCTATCCAAATTATCGACGCATTTGCAATTGAAAGAAGAAGTTGGGCTTTCTTCGTGCTATAAATGAATCTTATTCACATATAAGCCACGTGATTGACTGCTGGTGTTGGTGTGGTGTAAATCACTTGAAATGTGTCGCTTTGTCACTTTGATGCAATGAAGGCGCGAAATCGGAAAAACACTGATTCTAAAAAAACTAATTTTAAAATACCAATGCTTGAACGATATGTTGAACGCGTTAATGTGTATGTGTGCGCACCGATTTGCAGTCAATACTCGTACGATATGCAGCAAAGAGATGTGCACACGACACTTGACGAGACGAACGGATTGACGTTTTAAGCGCAAATGGCATGATAGAATCTCTTTTTTTGAATTACCGCAAAAAGTTTGCCATAAAGCTTTAATAGAGCATCTTTATGGGTGTATGAGCATGCCTTCGTTGGCACCTATACGTGAGTCCGTAATTTATGCTTCTTGCACTGCTATATTTACACAATCACGTATTTACATATGTAAGTATATGTACGTACACAAGCTTGCGTATTGTAAGTTTGCACACCTAATCATACACATACAGGATGGTTGAAAAGTAAGAAAACAAAATATGTGAATTTTTGAGTGAATTGAATTTATTATTCAATATAATTTTTTTCAACTGTAATACACTTATTCCGATAAAACTCCAATCATTTTATATAAAGGGTTTTTCAATAGGCGCGGATCGATTTTCGCGCCCTGTGGCAGCCATTTTGTTTTGGTGACATCTGTCAAATCTTTTGTTTATTATTCAGTTGTTTATGTCAAATCATCACGGCTTATGGTTACACGATTGAACAGCACGTTCAAATGATAAAACTTTACTATCAAAATGAGTGTTTATTAACGCAAACGTTGCGCGCATTGCGCCCATTTTTCGGTAGACGTGGTGGCCCTTCCAATTTCTTATGGCCCGTATTGAACCATATGGACCTAGACGACATGTGGTTCCAGCAGGACGGCGCTACGTGCCACACAGTAAACGCCATTTTATTCCATTTCAACATCTACCCGCCCTTATTGAAAAACCCTATACCACCACTGTAATGCCGAATGGGTAGCCGTAGCCAAACGGGTTGGTACGTGACTATCATTCGGAATTCAGAGAGAACGTAGGTTCGAATCTGGGTGAAACACTAAAATTAAAAAAAGTTGTTTTCTAATAGCGGTCGCCCCTTGGCAGGCAATATCAAACCTCCGAGTGTATTTCTGCCTTGAAAAAGCTCCTCATAAAAAATATATGCCGGAATATCTCCTCATAAAAAATATCGGTGTCGGCTTGAAACTGTAGGTCCCTCCATTTGTGGAACAAGATCAAGACGCACGCCACAAAGGAGGAGGAGCTCGGCCAAACACCCAAAAAGGCCAATATCGAGCTTTTACTCAATTAACGTTACATTAAAATTATGGAGTACTCATTTATCTGAGATTTCTACGGTTAGCAATTTCGCGCTTAGCTCGAAAGTACAGAACTTCAAACTTAAATATTGAAAGATGTGCTACTGCCACTAGATTGTTATGCAAAAATGTCTATTTCATATCTTATATTGTCTTTCGCTGACGACGGGCTATTGAAGGTAGTGCTACACAGTAGCGTATTAACGTAGTTTTGTATAAGATTTCCAACACAAACGATGTCATTGATTTGTTCATTAATTCCTGTGTAGGTGCATTTACAAAGCTTTTAAATCACGTTTTAGTTCTGAAATCTATCGGTGCGCAGTTCTAAGTAAGGAGAAAATTTCTTTAATACTTTTTTTATGAATTTCCTCCAAACCTCTAAAAATCCTCAGCTATTCCCTTTGTTAACAACGCTGACACGCGAAATTCAAATGGCTTGTAAACAAACATAAAATGGCTTATATATTTGCATTGCTTTAGTGGCTATTAGGTGTCGCTTTAATACTTTTTAGCTAACCTGTATAAGTAACTAAACATATTGCCATATGTTTGTAAAATTGAAAGCCTCGTCTACTAAGGGCATTTAGAAGTGTTAACTATTTGTTCTGTTTTAATTTCACTTAAAGCACTCTCAGCCACATTCAAGCAAGTTGCAGCAGTTGCCAGCAATCAAGTGCTAATTACAATACGAACCAAAGCAAGCATGAACTTATATATGTATACGAGTACATACATTTGTATATGAGTGTAGGAATGAGCAACCATTTTCAATTTGTATTTGTTGCATTTGAATCGAGGTATTAAGTAACCAAAGATTCTGACGACATTATGAGTCAGAGGTACATTTAGCCACTTGTATTTATACGTCTTATTGTATGAGGAATGAATTTGTTGATAGTATGATTTAAAAATAAAATAAAAAAGTATTTGCGCTATATTTCAATTCAAGGTGGCATGATAAAAAAATGTAAAAGTAAAAAGGCTGTGTATGTATTGTTCAAGTTTTTTATGTTCGATTTATATACTCGTACATATTTTCAAGCTTGTTCACATACATTTACTATACTGCAAAACAGAAGAAGTGTTTATATTGCGCTCAAAACCATTAAATATGCCAATACAGAAATGACCCGAAACCAAAAGTGAATGAAAAAAACAAATACAAATTAAATAAGAGTATATTTATCTAAAGTTATAATAAGATAATATATTGCGTAACAAGAGAATGGAGGGACACTTCTATCTAAAAATATATTGCATCTAGTATCTCGTCTCTAAAAGTCGGCAGTAGAGAAGATACTTCCTAAAAAATACTTCTTAAAAAAATCAGTATATTATGTTATATATTGTACTAATCCAAGGCCCGAATATAAGCATTTTCCGTTTTCCAAATATGGTCGCCATCTGACCTCGGTAGACGGACCCATCTTATGGGCATATGAACCTAGTCGATTGGGATCGGTTGGGTAGAACAAGTAATCTTATCGAGAGGTTTTCAAACAAGTCTTAGCCTTCTATCAAAATATTTATCTCGATATTCACCGACCTTCTATGCCATTCGGTACCAGGTTCACATATACTTGCATTTGCAACTTCTGTAAATTTTCTGTATACCATTGTACATATCTACATATGTGAATCTTGAAATCCCGGGGAATGAATGTCCAGTAAAAGTTGATAGCTTTCCTCTGGGTTCTTGGTGTAGCTACCACCTGGCTTTTTCGAGGTACATATGCCGATTGATGCTTCCTCCGACACATGCTAATTTGAGATTTCGGATAATACATTTGGACTACATAAGATAAGATCAAGTACTTCATCTCTTATATGAGACTCCTTTACTCAAGCCATCTTGGTCTTGGAATTTGAATAGGAATTTTCTGCCGAAGGAGAATTCTGTGATCAAACAGGGACATTCCAACTCACTTATTGTCCAAGGCATGTCTCTTAAGAAGTATAAAATTATAGAGACTACTGTTATAGTTGAATATATTGACATCCGAGAGACAAGCTAGCCTCCACACTCTATGTAGTCGGTGGCATTTGGTGAAGCTGACCATTAAATAGACTCAAATTTGTGGCGTGTGTCTTCTTATTGTTCCACCTACAGTTTTAAGCCGACTGCGAACGGCAGATATTTGCCGTTCGTTACCTACCGAGTGGCGACTGCTATTAGTGGGAGCATTCCCACATACCACTGGTGCGACGGTGTCCTTGACTATGTTTCTGACATTTTTATTTTAATCTCCTACCCTGAAACAACACAAAAATGTCGCGATAATAAGTATAAGAATTAATGGTCCGTGTGATGGCGTTATTTTTATTCCAGTTCAAAATATCTCCCCATTGACTAATTTTTCTTGTCCTTATACCGAAACAAAGAAACAGTGAATTTGCTGAAGAAATACATTGACTAAATTAAAGACTGAGAGCTTAACAATCAGGAAGCCTAAAGGTGGAAGAAAGGTGGAGTGAAAACCCAAGGAAGCCTACCTGTTTACTAAAATCTCGTGCGACATTTTGTCAAATTCCTTAGAGAAGCCAGTATAGACGCAATCAACTTGGAGCCCTTTAGAAACCGATCAAATACAAAACTCGCTAAAAATATCAAGATTAGTAGCTGTAGAACGGCCAGTTACAAAACCATGCTGGTTTGAGTTAATTAAAGACTTAACCGCAAAATAAATTGTACCCTTTACAAGGCATTCAAACAGTTTATATGTAGATGATTGATAGCTTGGAAATCGGCCTATAATTACGAACGTCATTTTTTCTTCCACTTTTAAAAAAAGGTGCAATGATTGTAAACTTCCAACCATTTAAGAAAGTGCCAGTAGATAAAATTTTTTTAAAAATAATCTCTAGAGGAATTGCTAACGCTAGACAATTCTTAAGCGAAATAGCTGAAAGACCATCAGCATCTGTATGTGACGACGATATGAGAGAAAGCATTCCCTTGTAAATGTCATAAGTTGAGATGTGCAGATTGCCAAAATTTAAAGATGAGGATATCTTGGATGAAAAGTTAGAGCATGCCTCATCACTGAGCCTTAATTAAACAAATTTGTAAGTTCAGTTGTAAAATATCATGTGACCAATAGAGACCGGTCTCGTCCGGAATCATTTATTTCGTTAACCACCGTAGCCGGGTAGTTTACTTTACATATTGATTTCAATAAGGCGTTTTACGCGAGATATATCTCCTTTATAAGATCGATGTTTAAGTTTTTAACCAGCCCTCCTGCTTTGGATTTTTTCTTACCCCTATAAGTGAGCGCAAAGACTAATTTATAAACATTAAACATTGTACTTTCAACATAATAGATGTATTTTCCTTAATTCCCCAGGGAAGCCCCTTCGGACCGATTCTGCTACTGTTATATGAACAAATTTTCTTATATCTCAAACATTGTAATGTATACTGATGTTATACAACTTCTTAAGAGATTTTTGATGGAATTCCTGCATGCAATGGTTATTTAGAGCTTTTCAATCTTCTCACTCTTGATAGTGGTCGAGAAATGTTGGGAATAATGCTTATTTCTGCTGACAGAAGAGATTATTAACCCTATCAAGTACTAAGACACTTTACACCTCTTTTTTAAGACCATGTAAAACAAATTAAGAACATCGCAGGCGAACAATGAGGCGAAGGCCTCCTCTGTGTTGGAAAGATCAGGTGAAGAAGGGCTTGGCTTCACTTGGTGTGTCCACCTAGCGCCGGTTAGCACGAAAGAAACGACTGATGCGCCTAAACGAGCTTAAGAAGAAGAAAATAAAACCGAACATTCTCAGATCTCAACATTTAACAAAAAACTCTTGCCCGAAATTCGGATCGGCGGGAAAACAAAAATGTTCCGACCGTTGTGCGGACTGAGCTTCGCGTGTCGGTCGGCCGGGTGAATATCAACTGTCGAGTTAAATAAGAAAAATTATAAAAAATCATATATCGTCCCCTTAGTATAAGAATAGCCTATGTGCTCATAGGCTATTATTTTTTTATTGAATTTTTGGATTCTCCATCGTCGATTTTATATGTGGTCAAAATTTTGTCAAATTCTAGTTCCACAAAGTGGGTCAAAACGTCAGTCAAAAAATAATAAATATTTACAGACATAACGAGATTTGAGTGAGAGCTACTTTCGACAAAAAGTTTGAAATTCATTTTCTCAAAACATCAAAAAATGTATAGGCTATTTTAATACTAAGGGGACGATATATTTGATTTGTGGTTTAAACACGTGTGTGTCATTTCACATCAATATTAGACTTTATTTTGGCTCTGAGAAAAATAGTACACTTAAGTTATAAAGAGTTTTTCAAAAGGTTTATTCTAAACTTGGCACTGTAGCCACCTTGGTAGGTCTATATAGCTTCCATATTTGGTGGTCTTGACATTTAAGCACGGGACGCTGCACGTCTCAACAACGCGTTGAAATTGGTAAAATTTGTTATAAAATCAGTGCTTTTCGCATTCTGTACAGGTTCACATACCCAGCAGACATACCTACATATAAAAGATATTCATTCGATGTCCCTCAATTACCAGGTTTGTCGGAGCCGTATCAGTTAATTAGACTGATTTGTCAAACAAATCAAAAACGAAAGTTTATATATCTCTCAATATTTAATACGAATACATATCGTAACTGTTAAATGGTATCCGGTCGAATATTCCCTCTTATGTATGTCTTCTTGGTAAACAGGCCCTTTAACTTTAAAATAACCATTTTCGTAGTTTTGACGTTTCATCTATTTGACTATATCAATATACAAATGTACATAGGTATTATGTACTCATGGTAACGGTGGCACATATTTACATAATACATTTTTATAGCATGCAAATACAAAATAAATATGTGCATTCTTAACCATACGAACGAAAGATAAAATAAGGAAATTCAGCATGCAAACGTTGACAGAATGTGGGTAGCTCGGTAATTCACTTATAACACTCAATTTGGCGGACATCAAGCGCGAGACAACTCGGCATTCTACCAGGGGCGGCTGAAATATTACGGCCCATGGTGTGTACCGGCGAAAACTTAGCATCTCGTCAGATAACACTAAATACTTGCGGGACTCATGGAAATTCTAGCTATTTGGGAAATACAATAGTAAGAAAATGCGAACGGCTATTTCTACAAGAGAGGCCTTTAAATACGACTCCTGCCCGGGTCTACCAATGACTGTAGTGACCGACGAAATTGTTCAAAAAGTGAAATACCGATAGAAGAATTAAATTGTGCCGGATAACATAAGAACTGCAGATTAGAAAAGAATGTATTGCGGAAATTTTACAACGACATTTGCACATGAAAAATATGAGTGGGCGATAGGTTCCGCGACATATTGTGACGACTGGAGAACTGGATTTTTTTTTTTGGAGTTGTGTTGGAGTGATTTGGTCCAAACTTGTAGCCGCGTTGTGAACGCTAATTAACAATGATCACAGGCAAAACAATATTCGATGCAGTAGTTAAATGGGAGTAAGACCATCAAAGAAATTTCAAGTGAAAAAGACTATTTGGCTGATTATTGCTAACATTTTCTGGCATTTCAAGGAATCTTATTGATAGAAGTGTTTGTGGAATGTGTATTCCACTTGGTGAGGATTATATCAAAATAAGAAAAATATAAAACCATAATTTTCATTCTTCAGGTACAATATACAGCGAACTTATAAGTCGCCCCTCGTAAATATGAGGTGTATATTCAATGAACAGCCGCATTTTGCGCAGCACAAACGCTATAGTGTGCGAGAGAAGTCACCTATTAAATATGCAATCGCTATGCAAATGTGGTGCAAAAATATGCGTGCTTCAAATATAGGCAAAGGGATAATAAAAATTCAAATTAAGTATGTAGAGTACAACGCGCACTTGAGGTATTATTGTTATCCTTGAAGATGCTCCTGCTAGAAAATCAATAGAACTTAGAATTTAATGTTGAAAAAGTGAATTTAGTTGTTGCTGCATGGCAAAGAATAAACGAATTTCAGAACTAAATTTGAACAACAAAGAGTGTATCCACTGTCTGTACAATTCGCCACAAGTCACGGTAGCCGCAGGTTATTGCAGTGCCGCAGTTTGGGCGTAAGAAAAGTTTACACTGCGGTAATGTAATAAATTTGGCAAAGCGCGATGTATTTAAGGAGGGAAATTGCATCCAAAAATAAACGAAAACTGAACAAAATAGGCAACATGCAGGCATATGTATGTGTTAAACTATATTATATATTATATACATATATATAACGGCATATACATACGAGATTTATTTAAACATTAAAGGTGATTTGGTATTTATGCCCGACCTTTTCCAAGTACTTCTGATATGCGCTTTTTGGTATGGTCTTGAGCTCCTCCAGTGACGCGATCTTTGTTCTCCACTTGTAGGAAATCTTAATCCTTTCATGCATATTTCTATAAACATTATTTTTTGCACAAAGTAAACCCGTGAAATGCCACAATAAACATTCTAAATATGAACGTTGTCGCAGTTGTTTCAATTTTCCACACAAAATGCAATTCACATTTCTTGATCCATTTTTATCATTGATAATGTCAACGTATATCAAGAATATGTTAAAAATCTAACATCGGAAATAACAATAAATACAATATATTACATGGCACGCGAAGTTTAAAAAGTCACCATTATTAGAAGAAAGATCGTACAGTGGCTTTGGACACTGCAATGATCATTGACACGTCAACGCCAGATACCTTTTATGAGGAACTTTTTCGTGGCAGAAATACACTCAGAGGTTTGCCATCAAAAAGGTGGATCCTGTATCAAATTTTGTGTGAAAAACGAAATTAAGTGGTCGAAAAGATGTGAACGACGAAAAGCGTGCCGGACGCCCGAGCACTTCAACAGACGAAAAAATTGATGAAGTGAAGAAAATGGTATTGGACAATCGTCGAATCACCTTTAGAGAAGTTGCTGTGCCATTCAATTTTTTTGAATGATTTGGGCATGAGACGGGTCGCCGCAAAATTCGTACCAAAACTGCTCAATTTCGACCAAAAGCAGCATCGCATGAATATTGCTAATGAGATGTTGAACTCTGTCCGCGACGACCCAACTTGCTCCAGAGGGTCCTAACTGGTGACGAATCGTGGGTTTATGGTTATGACGTGGTAGCCAAAGCTCAATCATCTCAATGGTAGCTGCCGTACGAACCAAGACCGAAAAAAGCGCGCCAAGTTCAGTCGAATTAAAAGTTTTGCTACTATTTCCCTCGATTGCAGGGGCGTTGTGTATCATGAGTTCTTGCCACAGGGTAAAACGCTCAATAAAGAATATTACCTGTAAGTTATGCGCAATTTGCGCGAAGCAATCTGCCAGAAACGCCCGGATTTGGGGAAGAACAAAAATTGGCTCTTGCATCACTATAACGCCCCTCATCACACATCGTTGCTTGTGCGCGACGTTTTGGTCAAACACACTAATGATGCCACAGCCACCGTATTCTCCAGATCTGACCCCCTGTGACTTTATCTTGTTCGCGAAACTGAAGAGGTCCGTGAAAGGACGACGATACGCTACCATTGACGAGATAAAGACGGTATCGAAGGAGTAGCTGAACAAGATAAAACAAAAAAATGATTTTTTGAAGTTCTTCGAAGATTCGAAAAAACGTTGGCACAAGTGCATAATATCTCATGGAGATCACTATGAAAGGGACAAAATAGATATTAATGGATAAATAAATAATTTTTGAAAAAACACAAAATTTTAAACACACCTCGTATGCATGTATCTCGAAGATGTTTAGTTGTTAACGAGGTTCCACTTTTTAAGAAAATATTTGCAGACTAGTGTAATATCTCAGGTGGCAGTAAGATAAAATTCTTTACGCTTCGCTTCGATTTCGCTCATTGAAAATGGCATATGCGGTTTTTACATAATCGGTTCTTACTCGTTAGGGTTGCAAGAGTCTTAAGGAACAGTTACTTTTACTTTTTAAGTCTACACATACATACATGTCTACGATTACCGCCACATCCAAAACATGCAAATTACAAAATAGACAATTCAGCAGCTCAACACGTTTTTAAACATTTAAGGTTAAAGAAATGAGACGTTTAAAAATGAATAAGTACCAACAATTTTTAAGCTTTGTAAATTATATGAATAAACTCTAGTTTATTTCAATTTAATAGCTGAATAAAATTGTTGCAAAAAACTTAAAATTGTGTGTGTGAAGCAGGATCATATTTTTTAAAATTTACCTGGTGCAAGACCCTGCACTTAGAATTTACCCTTTGAATATTTTTACAATGAAATTTTTATTTTAACCTCCATCATTTGGAGATTTTTTTGTTATTTCTGTAAAAATTTTCATTTTGAAAATAAATCTTCACTTCTGGCAACTCGAAATCGGCGTAATCACAATGAACATAAAAAAATAATTTCGTTTGAACACGAAAATAGTGCCAAAAAAATCAGTTGAGTATGCGACATAACAATTCAAAAGTTGCGCCAGAACCCAGGCAACAGTACTGCACCACCACTTCTACCATTACAATCTCAGTCACAGCTTAGTCTTGCATCATGTACATGCTGCTTCTACTCCGGATTCGCCTCGGTCGCCATGCATACTTGAACCTACTCAAGCATTTTATTAAATTGCCACCTTCCGTTACGATTGTTTCCGCATTTCTTCACTTTTCTTTTTTAACCCTCCTTTTTTTTATTTTTCATCATTTTGCACATTTTAGTATTGTTGCTATTTTTTATTATACTTCCTCGGATGTTGCTTTGCTCTTCGCCAAATTTTATTCCCATTCAACCCAATCCCTTTTTTTCTATGTGAATTTGTTCGTTCTGTAATTTTTCCGCTTTTGTTTTATGGTTTCCAATACAAAGTTCGTGCCATTCTGTCTCTCGAAGGAGATGTGAGAGGCGGGGCAGCGATGCGCTTGAGCAAAATGATTGCACTATTGTCTTTTTCATTTTTCTTTTTTCATGAAGAATAGGTATCTGAGACATTTTATTTTCTAGCATGTTTTTGTGGATTTTGCTTTGGTATATTAAAAAGTTCAATAATATTTAGATTTACAATGCGGAAGGCGACGACAACATCATTTTGGACGGCTTCCAGGCGCACAGTTGAATAAAATTTTGACAAAATCAGCAAAAATGCAAATTTTGAAAGCTTTTCCACACTTTGGCAGTTTAACAAATGTACATATGTGTATTGTACTTAAGAGTCGTGTACCACCGGGTCATCTAGAAATTTAAAAAAATAAATTTTTTGTTTTTTCCGAGACCCATTAAGTGCCAAGTGATTACCTATAGAGTTTTCAAACATGGGCATACATACTTATATTCCCATAAATGTGCATATTTACTAGAGCTACCAAATTGACGATTTTGACAAAAACTAATATAAGTACATACGCCATTCCAAGTGGAAGTAAAGCCTCATAATTAGTATATTTGCGGGGCTAATCATTTTTATAACTATTTGAAAATAAAATAAAAACCTAATGTTTTCCTTTGAGCAGAGCAATTGCATTAATATTTTTTTGGCATTTGCTTTAGTGAATAGTCCCAGAAGATCTTTCAAAACCCAGTCTTCTAATGTTTTCCTTTTACCCATTTCAGGTGTAGGTGAAACTTGCTACTTCTCAGGTCGCTTAGTGCATATGTATTACGGTTTTTTTTATTTTTTTATTTTTTAAACAGCTACTATATAATGCGTAGATATTTGTACAGGTACAGGGTGCACCATTTGATGTCGGCATGTAAATATAATATATCTTCGTGAAACACCAAGTATGAAGAAACAAATTTTTCTAATAGCGGTCGCCCCTCGGCAGGCAATGGCAAACCTATGGGCAAATGCGCTAAAGGTAAAGCGACATAAGAGATGCAACGCTAAGGCTATGACAAGACAAGACAAAGCCGTCGCAACATGGAACAGCAGGGACTTCGGCGAAGTCAATTTTTATACAACCCAAATGCTTTTGGGGCAGGGGTATTACCATAAATACCTGTTCAAAAAAAGGAAATGCGAACACCCCTGCATACACGAGGAAGCCGCCGAAGATGACGCTGAACACACATTCCTCCAATGCATGCCTTGGGAACGAGAACGTCGAACGCTGGAGAATGCAGTCGGTCACATAACCGCAGCAAATGTAATCGATAAGATGCTAAGTAGGAAAGAAACGTGGAAGATCATCAGTAGTTTCGCGGAAAGAATTCTCCGTGTAGTAAAGAGGGATCTGTACGTAGGCACATAGGTAATGAGGAAGATGGAACGCCACTCTGAAAGAATGCGAAAGCGGTACCACTTCTCAACGGCAGAGGAGGAGCCGTTCATGGCAGAATACACATATATACATATGTATATACTTTGTGAATCCATTGGCTTGGATTGCAAACAGTTTGAAATTTGAAAACTTATTTCAACATAATTTGAATGTCTTAAAAAAATAGAAGAAAGAGTGCATCAACAAATTCATAATACTATAATTCCATGAACACACCAGAATAGCATATAACAACAACTGATATACCTATAATTAGCGTTTACACCCTTGGCGTGTGTCCTAATAGGTTTAGGTACCAAACAAAGGCACCGGCGATGATAGAACAATTTAAGTTTAAAATATCGGCATATTTAGAAATTTTATCAACAGATTCAAAATAGTGATGCACATACGCGAAATAAAATTTTCCAAGAAATGTAAGGGATAAGAAAATGTCTTTCCAATGATACTTTCGAAGTAGGTCAATATTATACTTACCATTCCGATTTTCGCTATCCGCCGGCTTCATTTGAATAGGATGATACATCTGAAATAAAAAAACGGATATTAATATTCACCGTCAATGGAACCGAAATTGCAAAGAAATTTTACAACCTTACGTACTAGCATTGTCTAATTTTTAACTTAGTTCCCGCGCTCAATTATGCATAAAGGTATTATAAATTAAGGGTGTACGTAAGGGTAAAAGGGAATCGAGATATATATAGAGATACCGATTCCCGAAAAGCTGGCCAAAACTCAAAAAATTAAGTAATTGAGTCAAAATTTCTTACTCGGGGGTTGTCGGGGTCGCTCATTACGAATTTGATCTTAAAATTTTGAAAATCCACCCCCTTCCACCCCTATTGGCCACCCCCTCAGGTGAAATAGCGTATATTCTAGAACATAATCAAGATGCATGTAAATTTATATGTTTTCGGGGTCGCAAGGTAGCAAGTGGTAGCAGCTGTAACCATTACTTTTTTGAGTAACCTTTAATAGCTTTCAAAGCAGCATATGACGACGTTGTATTACTATACAGTTTGAAAACTCAAATTTTGTAAAAAAAATTGCAAAAAATGTATCTACGTATTGCTGCAGCTAAAAATTTTGTGTCGAGGTATTGATATGTACTAAAGATTTCTCGTATTTTACTAACCTTCCGAAGATGATTCCATTTGGTTTTGTTCAATTTACTCCATTACAAAATCTTTCAAATGTGTACAACTTTCACTATTCATCGATAGTAATACGATGCTCAAACGAAGGCCACGTTGCGACTGAAAATACAGAGGATACTTAGGGTACAGGACGTTGCTATGAACGGTTTTCACTACTCAAGGCATTACTGTAGCCAAACCAAAGACAAAAAAACTCAATCTAGAAACTTTTTTTTTCGACTTTTGGCCAGCTTTTTGGGAATCGGCCGCACTGTGCGACTGTAAGATAATTCGGGCAAAAATTAATAATGGGTGTTTTTTAGCTACATGAAAACTAATATCAATAACTATGGTGTGAAAGCTGAGAATGACAAACTGTTGGCAAGTCATCACAGATCGTTTAACGCCAGAACACAGATTACGAATTTTGGAAATTTACTTTGAAAAAAAATAAGTTTATTCGGAAAGTTCATAAGGTGAAGTGTTGAAGAAGAGGTCACGAATCGACATTTCGTCATCGTTCTTAACTTGTTGGCATGTGTCCTTCGACTGCGTTAGGATCTTGGCTTACGTGTCTATAAAATTCAGCTCGTGCAAAATTTAAACCACCGGACCAAATTTAACCTTTATCAGTTGTTTTAATAAATATGAAGTTTTTTAGGCCTTTGAGAAACGAAATGTTTTAAGTAAGGATCGTTCATGAAATAAAACGTTTTTAACTTGAACAGTTACCATTAAATAAAATAGCAATACGATTGATTTTTTTATCGAAAAAATGAAGATCATATTTAGACTTTTTTCTTTGAGCGGAAAAATATATCAAATGGACTATGCGTTTCACTGTATAAACAGACATTTTTTGTAGGAATTTATATTTGAATGAATTTGACTGTTTGAAAATATCTTTTAAATTTTTTTTTTTTTAAATAATACTTCCTTATAAATCTTGAAATTATACTTTTAATGTTTGAATCACTTTCAGTCAAGCTCTGCACTTCTTCAGTGATTATTCCCGTAAGTATGAGTAACAATTTCTTCAGTAAATTATCTTTTTGAAAGCATTTAGCGAATAACAAATAGGTGTACGCCTGACAAACCCACAGCTTACTAGAACGTGGCAATGTCACTTACTCATTGTGCACCAACATGGCAAGCCACGACACTCTCTAAAAGTCTCCTCGGCTTATGCGTAGAAAGATGCATACTCTTATTTAATAAAAAAAAAAAGTGAAAGACGTTGACGCTACAGCTCTGTGTGAGCTTTGGCTGCACAAAATGTCTCCATTTGCCTCGATCCTTGGTTGATTCCTTCCAGTTGTTGATCTTGAGTTTCCCCATGTCGTCTTCTAGTTCGTCAATCCATCTTGATCTGGGTTTGCTTCTTGCTTTCGTTGCAAATGTTTTAGCGTCAATTATTTTTCCTGCTGTCCATTCACATGGTATGGTCTTGCCATCTTAGTTTTTGAGCTTTGATGAACTGCACAATATTTGCCTCTCTTTTAAGTTGGTTCAGTTCATGGTTCCATCGTATACGCCACTCGCCGTTGTTTTTGGCTATACCGAAGATTAGCCTCTCGTCTCTATTTTAAAGGCCTCAGATAATCTACCTTGTACCAAAACTCTCGATTCGGTGTTGCGGATTTTTAGGGATTCCACATTGCTCTAATACTACAGGTACATTCATTCTGTGAATGATTGCTTAAAATCAATGAACAGCATGTGCGGGTTGATATTGTTCTCATAGCACTTTTTCCCCCATAGACTGTTTTAGGCATAATATTTGATCTGCCGTCGCTCTACCGGTAAAACTTTTTCGGCAATTATGTTGATGATTTTTGCCAGTAATTTACATGTTGTACTGAGGAGCGAATATCCCGCGAGGATTTTTACACTTTGTATCGTCGCCTTTTTTTAGGATTGGTACTATAAGTGCCGTGTTCTATTCTCTAGACAACAGTATACTCAAATTATAAACATCTTCCCAGGACGAGACCCAACAGATATACCTCTTTAAAGCAGGATCAGAAGATCATTGATTTGTTTGTGACAAAGCCGAACTTACCCTTGCATGAAGCTGAATCAGTTTTAAGGAAAACGGGTGTGAACGTATTCAAAGACACGATTCGAGTACGTTCGCATAAAGAAGACCTAAAATTCTGTAACATTATCCGACATCAAAAAATACCTGAACGGGCTAAGGCATACTTATAACCGAATTGGGCAAACGTAATACTCATGGATGGATCTTTGTTTCGAGCAAAGAGTTGCGTACATTTACTGGTGTACTGTTGTTTATCAACAACTTCAATCAACTGTTAAGCATACAGAAAAAGTTTATGTTTGGGGCCGCTTCTCCGAAAAAGTATTATAATTTACCGTTTATTTATGTTTGACGCCAATTTGAATGCAGTTTTGATTAACAAAATTTACCAAAAAGCATTATTACCGTCAGCTGCGACGATGTTTGGAAGAACTAGCCAACTTTGAATTAAACAAGAATACAACGATCCCAATCATTGAAGCCGAAGGTGTATAAAGTGGAAAAAGCAAAAGGGATCGAAGTGTGGGATTTACCAATATGGTAGTGGCCTACTGGCAGCCCTATGAAAATGTTTGGGCAATGGTTAAACACAAACTCAAGGAAAAACAAATATGGACGGTCAAACAGCTATCAAGGCAAATTTGGCCGATTGGGAGCCGATTACGTTCACTCTGAATTCCGAATGGTAGTCACGCACCAACCCATTCGGCTACGGTGGCCGCTCGTAAAATGTTGCGTATAATAAATATTAATTGAAGTATATATATATATATATATATATATATGTATATATCTATATATATATAAATATCCGTACAATGCAGTTTGATAGAACCGAATTGGTCAAATAGTTTCAAAGTTATGGCGGTCGCGCTTCTATTAGGCGGGCTTATCCACCTTTAAATCTTGACATGATATACCCAATAATTCTGAGCAACATAAAAAGCTGGACAAGACGAGGTACTAGATTATGACTTTTGTTCGACTAGATAGACCCCCACAGTCAGCATTGTGATTATATCCATGATGGTATCTAGTAGACGTACAGACTGGAAGTATTAAATTACAATTTTCCTTTATGCATTTTGGTGGTAAATCATTAAGTTCCGTTTAACAACTTAGGTTATATTATTTTAGAAATGTATTGTGAAATGAAAGCCGAAATAGGATTGGAAGACATCCTAGGAACAAACTTTAAAATAACTCTGCATGCACTTTATATACCACTAGTATGTTATATACAAATGTATGTGTAGATATGTAGCACAGAAGTGCATACTCGAAGTTATGATAGAAATGATGGAAAAAAGGTTTCGTTATTACAAATACATATGACTCAGCAGAGCCGTCATCATCAGCAGTAAAGATTTAAAATTGCTGCCACAGCAAAACTGCCACAACTACAAAAGTCAAACGCCTTTTTTTACATACATACGTGTACAATGGAATAGCAAACACATATAGATATAGGTATGTATGCTTAAGTCACACGCGCATGCCATGCTGCGTTTCAGCATTTCCGGCATGTGCTCGTGTCGAGAGTTGGTTGTATGCAAATTACGTAGTCATTCGTGTGCAGCGACGTGACGCTATGCACTTTGCACCCAGGAACCTGCACGTACGTACTATACAAAAGGAAATCGCCAAAGAGCTTGATTTTTCTTCCGACGAAGACATTTCTGGAAATGCCGATAAATTCGCATAAAATTTTTGCATACGTTTCATTTTCAGATGTCAGTTTGTTATTCATTTTTTGAATATTTTCTTCTTGGCAAAGTCTATTTGTACGACTAAATAAACTATTATACCAAAGTTTTAGAATAAAAATGTACAAAATCATCAAGTTTGCTTTGTGATACACAGTCATTCAAGTTACAAGCACTTACGCTCTACTAATTTCGGAAATAAATCCTATGACGTTAACAAATCTTACTGTCAAAAATAAAGTATGAAGCATTTCAAAAATCAGAGCTACATTTTGGCCGTAAAGTAGGAGATCATCGACGTTTTATCAAAACGCGAAAGGCTGATGAGTCAACTGAATCAGTATCACCTGAATCCGAATGTATCAAAGCAGGTAATACCAATTCAAAATAGAGTATCTACAAGGTGAAAACCAAAATAAATAAGACTGAGCTAAAATTGAAACGATAGGAGCTTTGTTCTGACAACTTAGAGCTTATTTATTCAAAATAGTCCCCTCTGGCCTCGATACACTGTTTTGCGAGACCTAAAAGCTTTTCGAAAGAGTGTTACAGGTCATTGACCGGAATGTCCTTCAGGATGTCGGTTAAAGTCATTTGGATGGCCTCTACAGGCGCAAAACAATTTCCTTTCATGACCAAATGCAATTTTCCGAATAGGTAGAAGTCACAGGAAGCCATATCAGGCGAATACGGTGAGTGATTGATGGTTAAAATGCGATTTCTAGTCAAAAAATCAGTCACAAGAGTGGATCGATGAGATGGCGCATTATCATGCCATAAACGCCAGCTTCCCCATTCGCTGTATTCAGGACAAATTCGACGAATGCGATGCAACAAACGCTTCAAAACGGATAGAAGGATAGAAAATTGCGTTGACGGTTTGGCCTGTTGGCAAGAACTCCTTGTTTAAAATTCCCTTGGAATCGTAAAAACAAATAAGCATCGACTTGATTTTTGACTTCTCCAAACGCGAGTTGTTGGGTGGTAGCCCGTCTGGGACCTTCCATTCGGCACTTTAACGCTAAGTTTCATGTTCATGTGGGAAACACCATGTTTTATCACCAGTTACAATATTTTTGAATGTTGATTTGTGCGGAATGACGTGCATAGACCTTTTTTAAGCCCAAATGATCAGTTAAAATACGATAAATATGCTTTGGAGATATTCAACTCCGATTCTATGAATTTCAACGATGATTTCGGTTTGATAAATTTATGAACAACCAGCTGTACCCAGCTCGCGTTACTACGCCAACAACTAAAAGGAATTTAGAAAAATCAGTACACAAATATTCAATTCATTCTAAACCATTTTATTGATTTTGTTTTATCTTTATTGTGACGGGGCAGAAGTTGCTACTCTGCAGCGCCACCTGGTGGCGAGTCGCAGCAATGAGCATATTCTACAAACCTTCTCCGTGAAATGTACATATATATACCAATTTTTGTAATAATCGGTCCAGTAGTTTTTGAGTTCATCGAGGACATACAGACAGATATTAATTTTTATATATAAAAAAAGAAGTTTTCGATGGAGTTTTCTGTGATTACTGAATTTGGGCGGCCCGCGAACCTTTAAATATTTGATGCGAATGAGAGCATCATAAAGGTATGTATACGGAATGCAATACCATTGCACTTTGTCGTCGTTAATGAAAGTGTCAACAGGTCTACGCTCATTCCAATGGCAAACTTCTGAGTTTATTTCAGCTATCAAAAATCTTCTCATAATAAACCATTTGCCGATCGGTGTCACTCCATTAGTGGAGGAACAGCAATCCGCACACCACAAATAGGAGGATAAGCTCGACCAAACCATCCAATAAAGAGTGTAAGTATAAGTATGTATAAGTATATATATAATATATAAGTATACAATACATATACATGACTGTTCTATACGTTCTACCAGTTTTTACAATGAACGCGAATTCGTTACATAAAAAAAAGCAAAATATTCCCGGCTCATCCTAAAGCACTCCTTAAAACAGTGGTCTGTGCTGGAAGGAGTATCTAGCTCCCAGAACTTGTTCTGACTCACCACTTTGATTATTACATAAAGGCTTTTTAATAAGAGGTGCTATTTTGATATTCGAAGAAAAATGCTATTTTTTGATATAAATCATCGGATGTTTATTTCATTATAAAGAGGAAGGTATGCCGTTAATAGTGGAAAATAACATCAGGCAAATGACCATCACGACCACGCTGACAGGACAATATCCTTTTCATCAAATTTTCCATAACCGAATTGCAAAGTGGCTGTCCTATTTCCTCAATAGCCTCACGAATTCCATCTTTGAGGTCTTGAATCGACCCTGGGCTGTTGGCGTAGACCTTCTCTTTGACGTGGCTCCAAAGAAAAAAGTCACAAGGTGTTAAATCACAAGATCTCGGTGGTCAATTGTGATCACCTCTTGGAGAGATAACATGGTCCGGAAATTTTTCCCTTAAAAGATCAATGGTTTCGTTACTTGTGTGGCACGTAGCGCCATCTTGTTGAAAATAAACGTTGTCCAGATCAATACCATCCAATTCCGGCCATAAAAATCGTTAGTCATCTCTCGATAGCCTTTAATATATATTTAAACTAGCGAAAACCCGCCCGTTCCGCTGGTCGTCTTTAAAAAAATCTAGATAAATTAATTAAATTAAGCCGAAAAATACTGTGTGTTTTTTATAAAAATTCTCGCGCATGTATATACTCACGCAAATTTACCGTTATACTGTTTTTTCTCGGAACGCATTACTTTGAAGAGCATGTGATAAATACAATTTGTCCGTTTTACAGTTACATAGTAGTCGACGCGATGACGCTCAAAAAATCACTTTAATTTTCTTCTTCTCTAACCACAATATGACGTCACTATTGAATAAATGTTGATCAACATTGATTTAATTTCTTTGCTTGAAATAATTTTCATATTTCGTTATCTTTTTGGCAATTAAGAAAAAACTTGTGTATGTATATACTCACGTAAATTTACCACTGTTCACTTTGCACTAACAAAATAAAATTTCTTTCTTTTCCGGCTTTATCGTGGCAAATAATATTTTGAAACAATTTTGCGTGAAAAATTTTAAATATTTCAGTAAATCTTCGTTTCCTATCAAATAGATGCAAAATATTTTAAATATTTACTCAAATGGTTGTTTTTATCAGAAAACAATTTTAAAAACGTGGTTTTCTCTGGAGAAAAAATACTCACTTGTTGTTTGCTCGAAAATCAGATCAGAAAGAAAGTTTGAGCGCGTCGTTGTTCCGTTCTGCATTTGCATAGATGCGCTCCCCTTTACACATAAACAACAACATCAATCGTATGATACATACACTTCGTCGTGTACGAAAAAGCGGAGAAGGAGAAGAGAACTGTTCTATTCCCCCCGCTTTAACCCAGCTATGTGTTCAGGTGCAAATGACTTTTTTGCGTGAAGTCTGATATAAAATAAGTTCTATTTACACTTCTTAAATTTATATAAACTTTTCCAGGCGAAGTAAAAAAACTGACATATATTTGCTTCAACCGTATATTTGTGAGTACACAGGTAATACGTAAATATATGAATGATATGGGTAATATCTCATATTAGCATAACCTTTCTGCAAAAAGGCGGAAACGATCACCAATCACGCCGGCAATGATACAATGAATTTTTCACTATAACTGACTTCAGATTAACGTTTATATAATAAGCGTATATGTAACATTTTAAAATTTTTTTAGAATTTTTTTTTAACTTTTAATAATAAGTGGTCTTCCTCTTCCTCTTCCTGTAGCTATTCCTTTTCCTCTTCCATCTCCAGCTCCATCTCCTTTCTTTATCCCGGAAACGGGCAGTAAAAATTACTTCACTTAAAAGCTTTCATCAACAGCTTCCATCTGATATCCATATTGTACAAACACACCCAAGGGTACCTTGGTCCACCTTTTCGGCTATATCTCGAGACCCTGGTCACTCAGAGATCTAAAAAATACTCTGTCTTAAAGCACTCATCAGTAGCTTTGATTTGATACCCACAATGTAAAAACACATCCTAGGGTTACCCGGGTCCTCGTTTTGGCCTTCGGCAGCGCCACCTGGTGACGAGTGGAATCAATAAGCATATAATACTAACCTTCACCGTGGAAAAATATATATATATACCAAATTTCATAATAATCGGCCCAGACACACACGACCAAAATGTATTCAATTCTAATGAATGCTATGTGCGGTACAAAAAATACGTGCGGCAAATAGCAAAAACACACTCACTTAACCGACGCACCGCACACACACGCGTTATCGGATTTCAACCAAACTTCACAGAAACCTTTGCCAAAGTAACACCAACAATGTGTGAAACTTTCATTGTTTTCCTTAAACGCGTTGCTGAGATTACCCCGGACAAATGCACACTTTTTTTCGACTTAATTTTTATATATATAGATAACACCTGTTATTGGAAAACCCTTTATATTAGTTAAGAAAAAAAATTTGATAAAGTTATTGCTTATTATAAAAGATAATCCCAAATTTCGCATGCATAGCTCCCATAATTTTTTGCAACCGCAGTAGACGTCGTTCACGGATTTCCTCCAACTGTTAATAATAATAATTAAATCAATTAATAATAATTAAGCAAGCCAAAAACACTAAAATAATCCATCAAACTAATTTCTATTAAGATAAACATTTCAGAACAGTTGATTATTAATTTTGCTGCTAATCTGTTACCCGTTTAGGATAGATTGATATTTGTAGATTTACTGCTGATCACTGCATATGTAAACGTACTTTTACTCTTATTTACCGACCGCTTTACATTTAATGAATTCAAATACATATATCAATAAGTTTAATGCGAAGAAGACTTACCCGGATCACGTCTCAAGCAGCTTAAGAAACTCGGTGTGAGTTTATCTCATCTGTCAGTATTTTAAAACAATTACACCGATAAAGCCTCATTCAAACAATTAAAGCTGGAAAATGGCTTCTTCGTAAAAGAAATTAAACAAGCTGCTTGGAGCAACACACACAGGGTTTCAAAGAAGTGAAACTATTTTTACCTAAAAAAAGAAAGCTATTTACGGCGAAATTGGAACGAACGCGTTCAGATGTCGGCAAATCAAACCTTAATAAGGCATCAAAACATCTGCAACCGATTTCTGTCTAATATCTCTAGTGATAAAAAAGACGCCTACTCAATTTGAAGGAGCACTAAATATCTAAAATTACCAATGTATCTGATAATGGCCCTTGTGCTAGAAGTGATGAAAAAAGCAAATATAATATTTAGCGAGTTTAATGAAAACTAATTAAATGCAACCTTTTTTAGCAACCAGGAGAATGTAATGATTTAAAAACGACATTAACCCTGGTTTCATAACGTACGGTAGGGAGATATACATACATACCTATAATCGTTTTAATTTTTGATTTGCATTTATCTCAGTCGATATTTATATATTCTCAGTGGTGGTTGATTTTTCAGAGTAAGTTTCGTATTCGATGAAATATGAACTTGGCGTACGTCTACGAGACGTACCATTATAATTTCACGATCTGTCCATGTTCTCACAAACAAAAAAAAAAATAATAATAATAAAACAACCAAAAAACATTTTTTTAATGAAACAAATTAAATCGAAATAAATATATTGAGGGGCATGAACAAAAAAAAATATATTTTTTTGAATTTAGTAATAATATCGCCAAGACTAGACATACTATCGGGAAGTTTAAAAACAAAAATTTGAAATGTTTTAGCAAGAAAGTATTTGGGACAAAAAGATATCCACTTTGCGGACGAAGTTGCAACTCCATTTCAAAGTCCTTACATTCATGCAAATATCAGAAAATCTGGTGCAGAACTACTTTATTAAACCGTCAGAGAATAGGGTCCCAATAAGCTTATAAATGTCTTCTTCATCGAAACTTCACAAAGCGCAGGACATGCTTGCTGTAAGTATCATACCTTAAAGGCTTCGGTATTTAACGTGAAGGTTTTTTGATTGAATAAACTTCTAAATTAAGCAGAGTCGTTGCGCAGCATGGAAATACCATAAAAAAAAAACAAGTTTTTCTCCTTATTTACACATAAATGAGTGGCACTTGAAAATGCAGCAATTATTTGGCGTACTTGCAGTCAGATCTCCATTCTAAAATACATATACGTCTGAGCTATTTGCACCAGAATAGCATGCCATAAATTCCAATTCATCAGCCGAGAATGTAAACACACATTCATGTATATATCACACAGCTATTTGAACAACAACATCAGGTGAAGTATACGCACTCTGACACCAATTCAGGGGGGATACTCATTGGGTGTGCAACGACCGAAGGTTGGTCTGATGGTCAAAGCCGTGTATTCAAGTAAATTTTAAAGAGTGAATACATTTTTTATTGTAGCTTGCCACCACCATTTCCGTTTCTCATCCCTCAGCAAATACCCCGCCTGCCAAGACAATGACTTTGGCCAACACACTTGTTCACTTCTTCTCTCGCGCACACCACAGAGCGAGTTGTTTCAGTAAACTGTTTGGGATGGTCATTCTAATAAATCAAGCTCGCTATCTTACCCACTGCAAATACATATATATTTACCCCCCAAAACAGAACTGCTACTAATATTATGATATGCTTTAGTGTTTTTTATTATAGTTTATTGTAATTAGATAGCGTTGCTAACAGTAAAACTATTAGATTTGCAGTCAGAGCCTAGAAGACAAACATAATATGAGACCTACTGTTTGGAAGTTATTATATATGAGTACGTAAATTAAGTGAAATCAAAATCAGTTTTGAAAAACTGGATCGGCATTCTATTTATACATGGTTGGTTGGTTGGTTGATGTGGTGATTCTTCCAGAATCCAACTAGCGCTCCCGCACCATTTTGTTGTCACATCCTCGTTACCAACTTGTTTAACGGTTATTTACAGCAGGACTATATCCAGTCTGTACGGTTTAAGATCCTTATTAGGTTGTTGACATCTAAGCCAGACAGCTGTTCAAGACTCTCGAACAGTGGTTTGCCCAGGGTTAATAACATAGGGCAGGGCATTCGAAGAGGAAATGGAAGGTTGTTTCCTTTCTCTCTGGTTGTTTGCAACTGTGACAGTATGTGGGGGATGCCCACTTTCGCTGATTGTTCTCCCACAGACCAAAAGTCAGTTATGACTGCTGCCAGTCTCCAAGCGTCCCGTCGTTTCATGTTTATCAATGTTGATGATTGCTTAAGGTGGACCATAAGGTTCTGCTAATTTTGCTTTTCGTCTGGTCTCTCCTTATACAATCCGCGATCCGGAGGTATTTTAGGGAAATCGCACTCTTGACTGCACCTAGTGGTGTGAATACTGATTCTGCAAGACCGTTATTCATGGCAGATCCCCTTCTTGCCAGTTCATCTGCTTTCTCATTACCTTCAAGGATCCGATGTCCCGGGACCCAGATTAAGGTAACTTTATGGTTTTCGCTCAAGGTGGTAAGGCTATTCCTGCTTTGTTCCACTAATTTAGAGGTTGTTGTAGCCGAACCCAGTGACTTGATTGCAGCTTCGGTATCCGAAAGAATGGCGATATTGCCCTTAAAAAAGGAATCTGCGATTAGTAGCCTACAAGCTTCCCCAATTGCCAGTACTTCCGCCTGAAAGACACTGCAAGCATAAGGGAGAAGCACAGATCTTTCAATTTTAAGTCTATGAGAATATATACCAGTTCCAACACCACAATCCATTTTAGAGCCGTCTGTATAGGCTGTAGTGTCGAAGTAGTTTAGTGATTCCTCCTTAAATGAAAAGAGAGTGGCAAAATTCCTATTGATTGTTACCGTCGAGACGATGTAGTCAGTCCTCACTGAGGTTAACTGAGTTTGTCGCAATAATAGACTGGTATGACCATACGTTTTTTCTTTCCAGCGACCTGCTTCATTTAGCCTAAATCCACTCATGGTTGCTGTCTTCTTAATAAGTAGGTGTATTGGAATAACGTGTGTCAGTGCGTTGAGGGCCTCCCTAGCACATGATCTGATTGCACCGAACGTTATTGCACATGCTAATCTTTGAGTTCTGCCAAGTAATTTGATGTTGTATTCTATTTCTAGAGCTTTCCACCAAACTACCAAGCCGTACGTTAAATTTGGTCGCATAACCGCCTTATACAACCATAATGTATACTTGGGTTGAAGACCCCATCTTCTTCCAAGCATACGTTTACAGTCATATAAAGCAATTTCTGCTTTTCTTACCCGTACTTCGACGTTTAGTTTCCAGCTAGGTTTGGAGTCCAAAATTACTCCTAAGTACTTTGCACTGGGTGAAAGTGAGAGGGTTTGCCCGTTAATATTTGGTAGGGAAAGATTGGTACCTTATATCTGGCCGTGAATAGCATAAGTTCTGGTTTACGCGCATTTAAACTTAGGCCACATGTAACCTGTAAGAGTTAAACTCGCCTAGCGCCCTTTGAATGATCCCACTGATCGTACTGGGACACAGTCCTGATGCCATTAACAGCACATCTTCAGCATATGCGACCACTTTTACCCCACTTCCATTAAGTTTTATTAAGATTTTACTAATAACACTTACTCTTAGTTATGTTAATATTACCCATATTAGCGTTGGATAGCATCAGTGTTAACGTTATTAAATGCACCTTCTATGTCAAGAAAAGCTGCCATGGTCTACTGTTTGCTTGCTAGAGACCCCTCTATTGTTTGGATTACCTCGTGAAGCGGAGTCTCCGTCGATTTGCCTTTGAGGAAAGCATGTTGTGCAATTGATATACTAGAGCTATCCAGTGAGCTCCTAATGTGTATGTCTAAAAGCCGTTCAAATGTTTTTAAAAGGAAGGACGACAGACTAATTGGCCTAGAGTTCTTCGCTGATGCATGTCCCGTTCTGCCTACCTTTGTTATGAAGACAACTTTCCAGATATTTGAAATATAACCTAGGTTTACACAAGCTTAGAAAATTTACATTAGCCAAGGTAGAATATTATCAAGAGTTTCCTGTAACATCTTGGGAAAAGTCCAGTCTGGGTCTGGAGATTTGAAAAGTGAAAATAATTTTATTGCCCATGCAATCTTCTCTTTTGTGACTTTTACATCGGCAAGATGCTGTGGGTCATAATGGCTCCGCCGGTTATCCCAACATGGCTATCGTGAGCGCTACATCTCGGAAAATTAGTGTTTAAGAGAAGTTCTAGAGACTCTTCCGCCGTAGAAGTACAAGTTCCATCTGGCCTCTTAACCCAAGAAGCCATTGAATGATCTTTGGACAAAATACGGAGGAGCCTCGCAGAATCTCTGGTAGATTCGATCGAAGAACAAAAATCTCTCCAGCTCTTCTTCTTGGCGGCCCTGGTTGTCCTTTTGTACTGTCTCCGACTATATCTGTACAGGTGCCAATTATCTGTTGAGTACCTGAGTTTAAAATTTGATCTGGCTTCTTCCCTCATTGCTGTAGATTTTTTTCTATATTTAATTGGACACGACGTTTTGTAAGTCCTACTGAATGTGTTATCCAATGTTGTAACCCTACTACTCTCAAGGTTTTCCGTGAGAGTGATTTGGCTGATCGGAATTCTTCCCAACCTATTATTCACTACATTTTTGAAGTTTTCCCAGTTAGTTCTTAATGGATTTCGATACGGTAAGGGTGTATCCACATATTTCTGTAAGATTTTCAACACCATTCGCTTAAGGCAAATATAAAATCCTCATATACGGGACATTTTTTTTATTAAAATGTTATTGAATTGATAACAGTGTCCATTTAATTCTCAAACATGCACAAAAGCAAAAAGGATACCAACGAAAATATTTAAAATAACGAAAGTATTAAATATAAGTTGAAAACAAGCCTATTATGCCTCTAAATTTGAAACTATGACATAATGTTAAATTAAATTCGATCGTCTGGAGTCTTTGAGGATAGCTTCAGCTTTTAGATTGATTTAACAGTATCCATTCCGTCGCCACTAATTGGGCATCTAAGCCTAGTAAATAAGATTCAATTGCTAGTAGGCATTCACGATGAATGGTAATTTCGCTTTCTGTATTCCAAAATGTTTTGCAACCTCATTGCCGGCAAATAATAACTCATAAGTACTTGCACCCCAAAACTAAATAAAATTCTTCGTAAATTCTGGTCATTCCGCGGATTTACGCACATGTCCGCATTTGCGTTGACTGGTATAAATATTATATTATATTGTATATATAAGTGTAGCTGTTCTTACTCCAAAACGCAATTGTTCTTTTTAGTAGTTTAACAAATCCAGTCCTTCGTTTTCTCAAACTGTTCTACTTGTCTTAGTTCGGTCCAGGTTAAAATACGCGGTCTATATTAATGGACTAGAGTCTGTTCAGAGAACTTTTGTGCGCTTTGCTCTCCGCTCGATGAAATTCGTTGGCCCCATTCCGTGCTTACTAATTAATCTTAGAGTGTAGGCGTGTTCTATTGTCGATGTCTTTTCTCGCTGATATTTGTGGCTCAATCAAATTAATTTTAATGTTTCCTCACAGATTTTCGGTTGTTAAAATATAGGTCTACTTTTAAAAAGTTACTCATAAGACACTTGTCATAAGGCCTTTGCTTGTATCTCTATCTATCTCATAGGTAGTCTTCAAGCATCCTGTTCGTTGATTAATAAATAAATAAAATAAATCAAAATATGCAGAATCAAGGCCAAAATTAAACTGTTAAAAGAGGTTTCACCCCAATATCGCTCTTTAGGCCATTTCATAAAAATGGTTTTATTTTACAAATTAATAAGGCTGTTCTAATGGACAAACAGACTCTTTATAAATTAGGAAAAGAGGTGTGTAGTAAATTACCTCCTATGTAATTAACATACTTAGAAAAATCTTCAAATTTAGTTTGTAAACACCCCGATAAAAGTAATAAACAACAAAAAAGACGGTAAAGCTTTTTTGATTTATTAACTTACCCCATTTAAGGTTTTCACATTGTGCAGGGCATCTTGGGCTTTTAAGGCAGCGCGACGAGTGTAAAATGTCACAAAACAGCAGCCTGAAAAAAATCGAAAAACAACAGCAACAAACAAAGTAAAAAATTATTTAAAATTGTATGAAAAAGTTATGGGAAGCAAGAAGAAGAGATGTGGTTGTTTATATATAAAAAGATATGTATGTTTGTATATACGTGTAGTTATGCACAGTTAAACCAAATATAAAAAACTAAAAATGTTAGTGGGAAACTTGGTAACACTAAATTAAATGCTTATCACCGCGACAACTTTACTTTCGTTTGTGGTTGATCATTCAGCTGGCAGTTGCCAGAAGGGGAAGGCTATTAAGAGTTTCCCAGCAGAGCTGTTGCAGGACGGAAAATTAGGCACAGAATGCGGCCCCAAAACACAAATAAAAATGCGAAATAGGCAAAGGTAAAAAAATTAAAATTTTATGAGCTTAAGCGGATTTGGGAGCACATAAAATTTGCATAGCTTGGAGGGTTATTTTTGTGCGTTAGTCAGCCCAACTAAAGTGGAATATTAATTCTAATTGCTTAATTTGGCGTTTATTTGTTAGTATTCCACTATCAAATCGTTTCATAATCGCGATTGGGCAATTTAAGCTTGAGATCTAAATGCATGTTCTTACATTGTAGTAGATATACATATGTATCTATATAGTTAAAATGTGCACACTATTATTATTTATATTCACTTTATTAAAGCAAAGCAAAATACTTTCCTCGCAGCCGTTCAAAATTGAATTTAATTTTGCCGAAACCACAAGCCTGCGTGATTTGACTTTTTGCTCCCTTGTCATTCAAATTCATTCGGTGTCATTTTTTATAAAATTTTAGCTTTTTATCCGTAACATTTTTTGCATCCATTTTTCGCAAGCACATGATTCATTTCCTCGCACACACACATCCACACTCCTAACCGCATAAATTTACTCCCGCATACACACGAAGCTTCACTGACGGGAGTAAAATCTATTTCCGGTTTAACGATTTTTCTTTCCGCTGCACAAAAACAGATGCGATGGGAAATGCAAACTCTGTGGTGGAGCATAAAAATAGCAAATATTTTTCTATACATACTTCAATAATATATGTACATACATATATACATATATGTATGTATATGACAGTATTGGCAGCTCACAAACACATGTGTTAATTTATATGTATATAGGTATGTACGTACTGACACTATAACTAAATAAAGAACTTAAATGCAACTGACGAATGTTGTAATCGGATCGCTACCATTCTGTAAGGCTCAGGTTCGGAGCCGACTGAGGGCATGAAAAACCAAATGATAGAAATGGTTTAGCAAACCTCCGAATGTATTTCTGCCATGAAAAATATCCTCATGAAACATGCATCTGCCATTCGGAGAGGGCATAAAACCCCATTTGAGCAAAACTTCAAAACGCATACTATAAATTGGAAGAGGAGCTCTACCAAACACCGAGCAAAGAATGTACACACCAATTATTTCATTCAATTTTATTTTATTAATTAATAAACATAAATAAAAAAAATTGTATTAGAAATAAAATCCTAGGTTCATGCGTGCCATATATAGTTTTAAGCCACTTCATTATAGCGAAAAATACGTTATTCTTCTTCTTGATTGGTCCGATAACCGCTTACGCGATTTTGGCAGAGTTTAACAACGCGCCAGTTATTCTGTCTCGTGCTAACTGCCGCCCACTGGACACGTCAAGTGAAGCCAAGTCCTTCCCCACCGGATCTTTTCCTTCTTCCCCACCTTACCCTTCCTCTGCTACCACCAGGTGGTACCGCATTGAATGCTTTCAAAGGCAGAGCATTTGGCATGACCCAGCCAACGCTTACGATACTCGCTGTCACTAACGTGCAAAGGCCTAAAAATCTTTCGCTGATTCTTTTTATCAAACACTCCAAAAGACGCTTCCTCGGACATTGTCATCATCAAAGCTTCTGAGAGACTTATAGAGGTTAGTTTTGTTCGTTGTGAGAGGACTTTAGTACTCAATTACCTACTTAGTCCAAAGCAGCATTTGTGGGCAAATCATAACTGTCAAGAGTGACGCGACTGCCGATACGCTAGTGCGCCGACTGTTTGTTTGATGACAGGAGGTACTACGTTTTGTCTCGTTCACCACCAGACCCATTTGCTTTGCTTCTTTATCCAGCAAAGATTGTACACTCCTAATCATTTCCAGGTTAAAGAAGTCACACGACAGCGAGTCAGTCTATCTGAAACATCATTTGGTGTCAAACTCCTCGGAGAAGTCTATTGAACAACGTAATCTCACATGGACGTATTAGTTTCTCGGGGATACCAAATTCAGACATCGTGGCATATAGGTAACTCCTTCTCGTGCTGTCGGACGTAGCTTTAAAATCGGCTAAAAGATGGGTTGGGTCGATTTTTCTTTTGTGGGTCTTTTCCAAAAATCGGAGTATTGCGCATATCTCGTCGATTGTAGATTTTCCAGGTCTAAAGCCACACTGAACAGTTCCAATCATTTGGTTGATGGTAGCATTCAGCTGCAATATGCTCGCTAGAAGCTTATACGCGGTATTTAGAAGACTAAGTCCGCAGAAATTGATACAGATTATAGCAATACACTTCTTATGGATTAGGCAGAGTGGGCTCTGGATGTCAGTCACCAGATTGTCGTGTTTGTTCTTACAGGAAAACGACCGGTTTTGCAATTTTCTGTAAACCGCCAAACTTTCTGGTAGAATTTTTGGGAGTTTTTCCTATTGTCCAGCATCTCAATACGTTAGAGAACATTAAAATGAATTTTCATAAGAAGGTAGGTACGGATGATCCATAATTAATAGGATTTTTTTTTAAAGAAAATTAAATGCGATCGTCTTGATTTTATAGTATATAGTTATAGGACTATAGGACTCCTATCCTCATCATGTTGGTCTCCTTCCCGCGCGGATGAGGCTTAAGTGGTGGTTTGACCCCCATATCATGGGGACCAACCCAACACGAACTAAGAGGGAAGCTTCATATGAGGATTGGCTAGCCATCAATTTGCTTTACGGCAAAATTGGTGGCCATCCAATCACCATATGAAGATCACCGTACCGACGTAGGTCCCCTGTTAATCCTAAACTCCCATCATCCCATCATTTCCTCTCCTCTCACAAAATGCTTTAGACATACTTTCTAGGTGGGCAGAAAAGTGTGGTCTAGGAGTCAACCCAGACAAAACACAACTCATATTGTTCACTAGGAAACACAAAATCCCTCAGCTAAGTCCAATTATGCTCAAGGGGGAAGCTCTTGTGATTTCGGAAGAAACCAAGTACTTGGGACTTAACATAGATAGGAAACTGACTTGGAAGTCAAACATCTTAGAAAGACTCAGTAAAGCGAACCTAGCTTTGTATGCCTGTAAGAGAGCTTTAGGCAAGACTTGGGGAATTAAAGCTAAGGTTGCTCATTGGCAGTACACTGTTGTCGTCAGACCCATTGTTCTATATGGAAAAGTTGTCTGGTGGTGTGCTATGCAGAAAAAAACCTATTCTAATTTATTGAATAAGGTGCAGAGATCAGCGGAATTAGCAATATGTGGCGTCATAAAAACCACGCCATCCATGGCCTTGGACATCATATTACATCTGCCACCCCTAGATCTCTTCTGCAAATACTCAGCGGCCTGCTCCGCTTTAAGGCTCAAAGCGAGCTCACAATGGAGGACTGTCACACATGGGCATTCAACCATCTTAGACTCCTACACGGATATACCCAGTGAATGTGATTATCACCCTCACATTATTTGCTTCGAAAGGAATTTCCTAATGAAAATCCCTTCTAGACTGGAATGGTTCGAAGAAGATCCAACACCCAACACGCCCTTTAAGATCTACACAGACGGATCTAAAATGGACACCGGTGTAGGATCAGCGTTATTTTGCGAAGAGCTTTCTATTAGTTTATTCTTTAAACTACCGGATCACTGTAGAATTTTTCAAGCGGAAATAAATGCTATTCATGAAGCCTTAAAATGGATAAAGATAAACAGAATATCATCAACGGATATCTGCATTCTATCAGACAGCCAAGCTGCCCTACGGGCCCTGGATGCATTCCAAACAACATCAAGGAGTGTCTTACGTTGTCGCCAATCTCTAAATGAGATGGCCAAACAATATCGTATAATCTTATGTTGGGCTCCAGGCCACAGCGATATACCAGGGAACTGTAGGGCAGACCAACTTGCAAGAGAAGGTACCAGTATGCCAAACATAAGTAATTTTATGGAGATACCTCTCGCAACTTGTAAGCTTCTCATTAAGGACGCATTAATCAGTTCTGCAAATCAAAGATGGATTAGCGTTAACCCCTGTGAAATTGCTAGGCAAACATGGCCAAGGCTAAATTTACGTCTGTCAAAGAGTATTATAAAACTGAATAGACTTCAAATCAGGACCTTAGTAGGGGCCTCACAGGACATTGCCTCATGGGAAATCATGCAAAGAGATTAGGCGTTTACACGTATGATTTCTGTCGTAGCTGCAGAAATGAGGAGGAGTTGGAAACAATTCAACAACTTTTTTGCCCATGCCCAGCTCTAGCCAGAAGCAGGAACCGATTTTTAAAATCCTACTTCTTAACGAATATAGATAATCTATACATTTTAGGCATCAACAACTTTTTACGCTTTGTCAAAAGCTCAGGATGGTTTAATATGGAAAGGGAAATGTAGCCCAGCCTCCGGGGCTCACAACGGACCCATTTCGTGGTTTAAGTGGCATCGTTGTTTCTATTCATTTTGTTATTTTTCAAAAAAATGTTCCTATTGTAGCACCTGCCAGAATGGCAGGCTTACAGAATAATAATCAGTTGAACTTTTTCGTTTCAGATGTCCCGAAGAGCCAAAATCCTGTTGCCACCTATTTTTTTAAGACGTTTACTTTGGTGCCACACTAAAAATATGTAAAAAAAATGTTTTTGTATACTATTCGATGTCAATAATAACATAATACAAAATCAAAACGATCGCATTTTATTTTCTTAAAAAAAAATCCTAAAAAATATCTATAAAAAATTAGTGATGTGGCAGTCGAAGTTTGTTCACTCAATTTCGTTTTCCACCAAAGCTGAAGGCCAAACCTGTGGGCAGAATTCTGCTGCCGTGTACCCGGTCATGTGGCAGTCGAAGTTACTCTCACAATTTTGCTTCGGATGGCCAAACCTGGAAATTTAACATCCTTATGTTGTTTCTGCCTCTATACGTTAAAGAATATCTACACGGAGAACTTCTATTTAATCACATCATCAAGTTTTCTCTCGACGGCTCTATATGCAGATTTAAATTTATTTGCTCTTTATTATTTTTTACCTTAATTGTCAAATAATTATAGTCACGCGCAAACTAATAGCGGTCGTCGTCAATTAGGCCAAATAATAAAATGTGTTTATGTAACAAATGTAATATAACTAAAAACATATAAGCCGATTTGTGCTATAAATGGAAAATGAAGAAGAAGTAAAAGGCACTAAGTTACTTGCGACAGGAAATGATAACTTACAGCAACAGCCGAAATCCGGTCAAAGAGTACATTCGACAGTTTAACGTAAATCGCCTACAATTGTGTGCGGCTCAGGGCACTATACCACGTACTGGAAATGAATTAATCGAACATAAATAAATCAACGTCTTTAAGTTTCACACAGATTACTTTGACAGCAACAGGGGCAGTGGACCAATATATGTACTTACGAAGACTGCTCACAGCACGTCAACAAATAGAAATAGTTTCTGCTTTAGCCAGTATGCAAACATAACTACTGCATGGATACATACATATTGTAGCTCATGTGAAAAAGCGAGCAGCACATTGAGCGGAAAATAATTTCCATAGATAAGTAACCAAAAATATCGACTTCCGGTTAGCTAAACAGCTAGCGCCAATGCCGCCAGTTGACATCGATGTCTTGTGACATGCGCAGGGTAACAACAACACCAGTACGACGTCAATTGCGAGAGCACCCAACCATCCTAGGCGACACCAACGCACCATGCATAACACTTTGGCCAAAACATCGCTGCATATACACACACTATCCACATATGTACATACACACATATGCATATTTACATACACAAGCATGCACTAACGTACAGCTTTTTTGGATTATATTGGCCTTTCATGTTTTCGTTGGTTTCCGAAGTCAAAGTTTAGTAGTGCAGTAGTGGAATCAGATTCCGACTTCTTCCGTAGCTGTGCCATGCAGAAAGCGAAGGAAGCAGAGCGAAGGAAGAGAGAGCGACGTGAAAAAGTAGAAAAAAAAACCAGCCAAGGATATGCGACGAATTGATATGCTAAAATAAATTCGAATTTTATGCATTTTTGCTGTCGCTACATACATATGTATACACTCATGGACAACCATACATATGCACAATTACACACAAATAGGTAGTAAGGAAAGTACTCGCAATATACAGCTAAATATTTTGGAGCCTCGAGATAGCTTCATAGAAAACCCACTATTGAAAAGCGTCAACGATATTTCAACAATAGAATAAATTGTGATTGTGGCAAAGAGAATTTTTTTAAGGAATTTACTTAGTACGATCGTGTAGTAATAAGTAGAATTCAAAAAGAAAGAGAGGTTCTTGTTTCAAAATTAATTGCTAACTAACGTCTTCATATTGTGTAACTCCTACAACCGTTCGCCAGATATTTATACACCCTTACCATACAAACTCCCTCGAAATGTATGAAATAACCCAATTACGAACTTTAAACGCTGGTGAATGCATGAGAGCCTTCTAGAAGATGTTTATAAAAATGCTACTCACTGAGTGAGATTTTTATTTGGTTTGTCGCATTTCATCCGGGATGGCATCTAATCACTCATCATCTACCGATTCCAAACACCTCGAAAGATACCAATGAAATTCACTTCAATAAAAAATTTTTCTCATATGATTCCCAAATTTACTTTTTTTTAACTATTTGAACTATTCTGTTCCGTTTGAAGGATGCTGTCTCATATTCACAGACAAAGCAGGAGCGAATTACTGTAATGGTATTTCAAATTTTTCAAAAGAACGATCGTTGCATTTGTAATTAAGTTAATTCGATGTAGTTTATATGTATTCATTTTAATTTATTCCTTTCGAGGCTACTGGAATTATAACCATTTGGTAATTGCAATTCCTATCGCCTGTAATAAGAGTACTGTAATATTTTAATAGCACGCGAAATCATCAAATTAAAATAGATTTATCGGAATTTCGCGCTCTTTTGTGATTCAATTTCGCTTACTTTCGCGAAATACAACGAATTGGTCAGCTACGACAGTGAATGTACTGTCTTTGAAAAATCACTGACAGTGACGAAGAATATGAGAGAATTGGGAAAGTGTTACTAAAAAAATGTGAATGTATTGCTATTGTCTTTGCAAAATTGTACTTGTAAACGCCTAGTTACTCCCTACATTATTTTTAAAAGCTACTCACCAATTCTGCAACGCTTCGAATTTAACTGTATGCCATATTCTGCTATACTGCTCTGCTCTCATATTCGCTCTCAGTCAACTCCTTGATCTACTTTGCAACCAGACAGAAACTAATGTGAAAACTATCTTTGACTTCGTAAAAAAAATTTTAATATTACGCATCTAACTTAAATTCATATACTGAATAAACCAATATCCCTGGAAGCTTGCGATAAGGTAATAATTTATAATTTTACTTGTAATTATAATTATTAACACAATAATAAGAATATAACTGACAACAGCGACGTACTTTCCAATACTCTTTATCTGTTGCCAGCAGGAACCGTGGTTCAAAGCGGTTTGAAGTATTGAGCATCAGTCTTTCGCACAGTAATGTCAATACAACTTTATAAGCGATCTTGAAAAATCCTATACCAAGTTTGTATTGTACAAAGGACTATCCTTCTTGCAGATGATCAGGGTGTACTTAGGTTCCAATCATTGAACATTAATTCATCCAAGAAGATTGTATACCATCGGCTCTATTAGCTTTATGCCTTCTAATGCCGCGTCTGGTGTTCTGAACTGGCATTATGGTAGGGATGTGAACTTTGTCCCTGAATATGTATTGGAGTTGTTTCTTTATGATCAAATTTGTCATTCTGTTAAGCCGCCATTTGACAGTGTTAAGAAGTTGTTCCACATATCTCAAGCTTATTCTGGTGCTTGGTTAGCATATTCCCTTCTTTATATTTACAGAAATCAGTGTTAAGAAGTTGTTCCACATATCTCAAGCTTATTCTGGTGCTTGGTTAGCATATTCCCTTCTTTATATTTACAGAAATCAGTCCTTATTTGCTCTTCGGGCTGCATTTCTGTTTATCAGACCTCAAGGTCTTCGCACCTACACTTTTCTAAGCCAAATCTCTTTTTTATATGAAATATATTTCTCGGCGCTTCTATCGTTCAGTTGTAGAGTCGCACTTTACCTGGAAATACGAGGTGCATTTATCCGCAGAGGGAGCACGCCACTGTAGCAGTTGCTTCTGCGAGAGCAATCTAACCCAACGCACCTCTTCCTCTAAAGAGATTGTGAGATGGAATCTCCCTCCTCGTATTCCACATATGTATGTAAATATAAGCAAATTATTGAAAGTGTTCTGCCCACCCCACTTTTATCTCACTGCGTTGGATTATATGATAGTTCTACTAGGGTGCACGCGTATGTGTATATATGTTTGTTTGTGGCTGATTTTTGGCTGCTAGCATGAAGATAAATAAAAATGTCATGCTGGAAGTTAAGTAAAGATTAACGTTTTGTTTCAGCGCGGATGACACTTTGGTAATAGTGGTGTAGGAAGCGTACTAAAGCCACAGTCACAATAAAGGCCACCGACACTGCAATGCAGTTAATAAATCAGCTTGAGGTGGTACTGAATAAATTATTTTGAAAGACGAAAAAGCTAACATATACGAGTATATATGTACCTATATACATATAGTACACCTATTGCTTTTTACGCATGTACGAGTGTGTATGTATACTTGCAGTGACAGAGAATATTTTAATCGTTCCATATATTTCAAGATTAACAAGATTTTTGTAAGAGCCGTGGAGATGCCCAATCCACTTTCGTTCTGGATTAAAGGGCCGGCTCCACAAATTGGATGCGGAGCAACATCCCACGATATTAGAAGAAGAATTTCTGCAGGCGCTTAGTTTGCAGATCAGGGAAACACTCTTTCTTGAGCCGAGGAAAATAAAATAAAAAAGGGATTATAGCAACAATAAACATAAAACTAAACATTGAAGGCTAATCTCGATCCGGACCGAACTTTGCATTCTGTCAAAAAGTACCGGGATTGTTCAATAAAACGTAAAAATAATTGTCTAATCACCAGCATTTATTTTGTCGCCTTCAAAATAGGTTCCATTCGACGCAATATGCATATGCCAACGATTACTCCTGTCATCAAAGCGTTTGAAGATATATTCTTGAGCGTCTTCAGTTTTCAGTGGCAATTCCAGTTTTCGGAAAAGGAAAAAGTCACAGGGGGCTAAATCCTGTGAATACGGTGGTTGTTCTGTTCAATGACATTTGTCGAGTTTTTGTCATAATCAAATAAAACGAGTAGCATGACTTTCACTTTTGACCGACTTTAACGTGGTTTTTTGGGTTTCGACTCATGTGAATAGCGCCATTCAGCCGCCTGTTGGCCGGTTTGCATGTCAAACTCATATACCCACGTCTAATCACTTGTTATGATGCGCTGGATAAACGTTGGGTCCGAATTCACTTGTTCAAGCATGTCTTCAGCCATCTTCTTCCGATGAATTTTTGCGAATTGATTCTTGAGACACGCTAATGTCCCAAGCTACCCCCCTCAAATTTAAATGATGGTTTTCCAGCACTATTGCATTGACTTTGTCGACGTTTTCATCCCACGTTCCCACGACAGTTGGTTCTACGTAATCGGAACGACCCGGATTTTAAAATATTTTTATCCATAGTGAAAATCGCAGAGCACACCTGCGGTTGACTGATATAAATAAATGCCAAAAACAAGCTAACTGACAGATCAAGCTCAAACTCTGCGATACTATATTTAGACATACATAGGCATAAGTGTAACGCGCGCTTTTTAAATGAACAATTTCCGATATTTTTTTACAGAATGTCAACATTTGGCTAGCTGTTGGAATTAAACAAACTCAGACACAATGGGGGTTATAAATAGCTTGCAGCGTCACAGGAACGGAACTCAGATTTAGCACATGAACGTGAGCGTGGTTTTTATCCGTTCTCAGTAATATTTACTTTGGGTCTAAATAAGGTGGCCAGCAATCCAGGTTTGCGAGCGTTTCACAGCACATTTTGTTTTAATTTTAGCTGCGTCACATTGATTTTCGCAGTTTCCCAATTTGTATAAAATCTGTGTAACTTTCCATAATTTATAACAGATATATCAAGTTGTTTGCTTTTTTGAAAATTATCGTAAGTCTAAGATGTGTTTCATGCAATTTATTAAATGTTGCTTGAGTTATCGTGCACATAGACCGACGGACAAACATGGCTAACTCGGTATACATACATATGTAAGTCCTGTCATAGCTAATTTACCTCGAGATTGGAGGTTCATTCAGATTCATTTTAGCTTCAGGTTACATTTTATGATACATCTAAAATTAAAAAGTTGAGTTGCCACTTAGTGCCTATCTCGGTTATTTTATGTTATGCGAAGAAAATTATAAGACTCTTAGGCACAAGTGTATGGGTATTAAAAAGAAAATTAAACAAAGAAGGGCAGAAGTTAGACGAAATTCGGCATGCCGTATAGTAGCAGATTGGTGTTGCGTCTACGTATAACACGGGGAGGTACGCGCTAAGTTCGGAGCGAAAACTTTTTATTTACAATAAAAACTAAAAAAATTCACTGTATATATATACATATATATATAGAGTCTGCCCAATAGAAGCGTGACCGGCAAAATTTAAACTTAGAGTTCCATTATACAAAAAATTTAAATGCTGCTAAATAGGTGGCTCCGTTCAGCAATACGCGTTGTGCTATGTGTTGGTTTTGTGAGATATTTAGAAAGTGTGCATTGCTCTTACTAAATGGGTTCCGCGTTTGAGAAACGATTTGAAGAAATGTTCCTATGTCTACAGCGTAAAAGTCTAAAAAGGGTAACATATATCTGCAGCAAAACAATTGAAGATATCGAAGATATTTATAAATAAATCGGCGCAACGGTAACACATCGGCTGAAGAGTCCCAGTCCTAACACATAGATAGCACCAGTTTTATTGTAGTCCCCTCTTTATCAGTTAGTACGAACCTTAAAAAAACAGTTGTTAAAATTCCATGATATTCTATTCATTAGTTCGTGAGTTATTGTGCTAAGAGTGACGTTCCTTTGGTTTTTTTTTTTTAAATAAGGGATAACAAAGAATTTCGTGTTTGAATTTTACACATGGGGAAAAATACCGTTGAATCAAACTAATGGCTTGAAACTTGGTTTGGGGACTCCGCTCCATTAGAAACAACAATAAAACGATGGTTTGCTGACTTCAAACGTGGTTGTAGAGACACCGATGATGCACAACGTAGTGGACGTCCAAATGAGGCGGTAACATCACAAAACGCCAAAAAGAATCCACAAAATCATTTGGAATGAAAAGTGAAGTTGTGTGAAGCTGAAGCAGTTTTAAGTAAAAGTGGTGCTAATGCATCCAAAGGCACGATTCGAGGGCGTTTACATGCAGAAGACCTCAAATTCCGGAGCACACAAAAAAACCCGCTATTTTTATCACACATTGAAAAGATTTGCATGGTTTGATGCGTAATATTCACAGAAGAATCTTCCTTTTGGACGAATAGTTGCAGACGTCGGTCCTGGTGCACTCCTGATAATCAACAACTTCAAGGAACTGTTAAGAACCTAGTTAAGTTTCTATTAGAGTTTTGTGTTTGTGGTGTGCGTCTTGATGTTTTTTCACAAACAGAGGCACTTACAGTTTTAAGACAACTCCAAACGGCAGATGTTTTTTATGGGAAGCTTTTACATGGCAGGAATGCACTCGGAAGCTTGCCCTTGCCAATGGGCACCTACTATTGGAAGAAATTTTTTTCGATCGTGTTTCATGATCCAGGCTTCGAACCTGTGCACTACCGCACGGTGGGTAGGTAGGTAAAATAGCAAGAGTGCCACATGCACACTTCAAGTAGCACTTACGTGCCGTTTTGATACCATAATGTGGACCATTAGCTGTGCAAAAAAAAAATTTTGGGAAGAGAAAACCTTCTACAGCCATCCAGTGCTGTTGATGGAGTGGATGAGAGAAAAGGGATCTAGGCTGGAGAATTTCTTCAAGCCATCCCCAAAGGGCACGCTAAGGAATCTCAATCACCTAGCCGCCAGAGCCGGACATTTGCAGGGAAAGTGTTCATGTTTATGCTGCTACAACAACAACTGAACAAAAATTGAATGCCTGTACCAAAACGGAAAATAATTCTGACGGTAGGCGAAGCGTATGAAATATTCAAAATGATAAAATTAGCAAAATGAACTTTTACACAAGTAGACCAAAGGAAATTTTACTTTCCAGAAATATGCCACATTGCCAATATGGCTTTCATATTAGAAGCATTGGAGAGTACAATTACACAAATACCTATCCAAAATTTGCTGTAATATGAAAAATTAAAACTGTATGCCCGGTATACATACATATGTATGTGACAAATGCGCAGCCAATATAAAATATGACCTAAAAACACAACATTTTTATGATAGCTTAATGATACTGTGCGTTGGACGAAAGTCGAAAACCATGCCATTCTAAACTGAAGCGAAAGTTCTTTAGATGTCGTGTTATTCGAATTGGAATCAAAGTTACGAAATTTTAAATTAGATTACTTTATTAAGTAGACGCAGCAACAATATTTTGAAACATGAAAAAGAAACGTTCGAGCCGGCATTGAGTTTACAAACTGAAGTCCAGTCAGGGCATTTGAGCTACATTCGAGTAAAACTTTTTACTTGCGCATCATGGAAAAGCACAATCTTTCGCAATTATTAATGATAAACTTTCTCATAACCAAAGTTCGAAAATAAACGAAATGAAACGCATTATTTTGTTTCGTTTCGCTCATTACAGAGAGCAGATAAATACAATTGAAACTCAAACAAAGGCAATTGCAGTTGGATTTGTTTTTGTTTGGTTTTTGTGCGCGAGGCCAAATACAACCACAAGCAAAAGTGTGGAGATGTGAGAGGCAACATAGAAAACATATCAGTTATCCAACCGCTGGGATGATTCGCAAACGTATTGTTGGCAATTTGTTCATTACAAGCGAGAAATGTTTTCAGTATGTGAGCATGGATGTAGTACATACATGTGTTTTTCAGATATCAAAATCACAAAGAATGAAATGGAAAAGCCGGTTAGTTTAGGGAAAAATATTTTTTTACTTAAATGTATATCCATGTTACTAAGTAATATATATGTATGCATGTATGTATACACTATATGCACGCGGGAAAACTGATCAATTGATGATATGTACTATAGAAAATCACGAAAATTAAGTTTAAATAAACAAAGGTTTTTAATTATCCTATACAACAACATTTCAGGGCAAGCCAAATGCATATTGCTGGCGAAATTTCACGCTTCTAAAGTTAGTACTAGCATTAAAGGGTTAACAGTTTTTAAGTGACGCCCCAAATTGCCGGCATCTCCACTTCGGATAAATGTGTTATTTTCCTTTAGTTGAAAAGGGAGTATTTCATTTTTAGAACGCGATTTAATCAAAATTCGACTACCTCCTTGTACGATAATAAACATATAAGTAAACTAAGAAGTTGCATTTTTCATTTCCCTACGTGCTTTCTAAGTTCTTTGCTTGCGCAATTACTCTCATTGTGGCATTTGTGTAAATAAACCATCTACCAGTGATGGCCAAGGAGCGAAACAGCAATCGCTTTGTTTACACTCTTTGCATTGCAAAGATAGTGTTTTTTTTTTTTCTGTTTCAGTATAAAATGATTCAATTTGTTTGGAAATTTGGCGCCTCCGGACGATTAATTCGTAAAATCTTTCGTGTGCTTCCGATCATCGATCATAACAAAGACTATACTTTCTATTTCCTGAGGAAAATTATTATGCATTCAAAAGAAAATTTTGATATTTACAATTTATAGTATGTATTTTCCGAAGAATGAACAACTCAATTTAAAAACAAATTCCTTTTAAGAAGCATTCCAAATATGATTGAGGATCTTAATATGAACACATTTAAATGAAATGTATTTGCACGGCAAAGGCACGGTTGATGGAGTAGGGTCAGTTGTCAAAAGAAAAGTGTTGGAAATTGTATGTACCCAAATATGTATACAGTGTATATAGTATACCATGTAGATACATACATACGTATGTATGTATATAGTATATGTATAATGAAGATTGCATTTGTGTAAAAAGTTACGCTAAAAACTTCCTTTAAAAGATATCAAAGTGTTTTGGGTCATTGTCTTGTTAAGACATGAACCCTTTAGCATCCAGACCAAGTTTAACGACACTGTCATACAAATTATTTTCAAAATGTTAAAATACAGATGATTGTCCATTTTATCATCAATAAAAACCATTTTGCCTACTCCAGATGCAGCTATGCATCCCCAGACAATTGCATTTCCTCCTCCATGCTTAACGGTGGGAATATGATTTTTTTCATTCAGTTCTGTATTTCCTTCCAAACTTTTGGAGGGCCATTTGATCCAAAAACATTAAGTTTCGACTCATCACTGAATATGGCGTTTTCCCAAAAAGAATCTGGCTCATTTACATAGCGTTTGGCGAACTCCAATATCGTCTTTCTGTTAATATCTGAAATGTAGGGCTTGCGGCGTGCCACTCTTATATGATAACTACCGTTATGCAGACAATTACGGACTGTTTATAGGCTTACTTTTTATGCAAAGTCTCTTGAATATTTCGGCGTAATATCGTGGAGGTTACCGGTGCTACCATGTTGCGTTCCTCACGTGGAGTCAATATTTTGGCCCTCCGGCTTGGTGTTGATTAGCTTCCAATTTACCAGTATTAACGTAATTAGCAATAACGTTTTGCACCGTAGAATGCAATTTACCAATTTTTTTGTCAATTTCGCGCAGAGACGTGTTTTCCAAATACAATTTAATAACAATTTTACGCATTTCTAATGGTAAATGCGCGCTTCGTCCCGTTTTGCCACTTCCAATGGAGATATTACGCGCAACTGAAACTGAATCGACGATAAAAACTAAGAGAAACCAATCTTTTTTCGTTTTCAGCAATTGGTAAAATCTCCAACGCTTTTTACTGTTACTTTTGCAGCAACAATATCATGAGCGGAAAGTGTACGAATAAGTGTTTTGTAGCATTTTGCTAAGTCTGCCTACTTTCCTTGGAACCCTTCAGTGGGGGTCGAAATAACGGGAGTTTTGTTTGTGGCACTTCATTAGGAATGCAGCCTTCCTACAGTGATCCAAAAGAAAAATATTGTTCCAGAAAATATTTTGCGCACAGCTAAAGTTTTTACGTACTATGCGGGCTGTACGAATAAATTGTGTGACCTCTGTATGACTCCAAAGACTGTTCGTGGCAAAAGAAAAATTGCTGATCCAAAGCCTATTAGTACCAAAAATGTGTATGCTGAAAAAAATGTGTCAGGTTGGAATGTCCGCAAAACAAGAAATTCCCATATGTGTAACAATCTTTGGTACAGATACAAAAGTACAAGACTGGAGAGTGTAAATAGAGGTGTTGGGTGTTGCAGATGATTATAGCGATTGGCGCCAATAATTTTATGGCATGCTTATCGATGGCATTTCCTTTCTCAAAACATATGCATATTAATCAAAGTGCGAGCAAACTCGGCACAGACTTCATACCAAACATATGTCCGGCATATGACGCCGCACGGCACTAACCACCTTTTCCACGCCCCTTAAAACCTACTCATCCAACACCTCTCTCCCTCTGGACTCAACCTGTCGAAACAGTATATTTCCTGGGCCTACCTTTAGATGAGCAAGACGAAGACGACCCTACATTGACAGGGTTTGTATTACTGCTACAACAACAACAACTTAATCTATTCAAGCATATCGTATCTCTCATTTTTAACTCCTTTGGAATTATTCTGTATTTGTTACTGAAATAAAACATTCATGAATAGTTTTATATTAATATTAAAAGGTTTATTTATTTCCCAATTTTTTCGATTTTAGTCTCGAGCTAAATATTGGTCTTTAGTTAAATGTGAAGTGCCAGATATATATATGTACATACTTTGTATACCGTAATTACGGCAGTGCAGTTTTTCATAATTTTGAAGTAAACGCATTTTTTTGCTAAGGAAAGAGTTCTGTGGGGAGTTTCGATGCGATATCTCAATTTATGTTGATGTTCTCCTTTGAAAAATTTGCTAGAAGACCATAAATAGCTAAATCACTTCCCTACCGATATAATTATATAAAAATATATAAACGAAGGGTATTTTAAAAAATTACCATATGTGTTGTTTTAATTTAAAAAATTTTAAATTTTAGATTCTTTCAGGTTTCACTACTTTTGTTCCAAATACGGCTAAGCACACCAAAAGACGTATAATCTTTATATCTGTCAAACAGAAATTGAATACGCCATACAACTGAAACTGTAAATATCATATAATCGTACATATGTTCAGTTCATGTGTACCAATACAACAAATTAGAAGAATCTTCACAGCGAAATTCTCGGCTACGGCGTTTGCTAACCAACATTTCAGAAACATTTAGGGCAACTGAAGCACATCTTTTGTTATGAAAATGCAAATGCAAAAGGCAATGATTTCTTGTTACTTACCTAGAGGCGACCACTATTAGAAAGAACTTGTTCTGTGATTTGGTGTTTCATGCCCGGGATTCGAAACCGGGCCCTACGAGTTGTAGCCACGCACAAACCCAGTCGACTAGAGCAGAATCATTGCGAACGATTTATTCTCATTTAATTTCGATAATAGGTATATATATTTGTTTACTCTTTCAGAAAAGTATACACAGTGTTTTTTAACTATACAAGGCGGCGCAAAATTTATCACCCTATCAGAATAAATATAATTTTTGTAAATGGAGTCGTTCCTCAATCTTATTTGACCTTAGAAAACTAGACAGCTGCAGTACACAAACAGATAACCAAATTGAGTGCTATACGGCCCAAATAAGGATGTCCAATAATAGAAGTATTTTTTTTTTAGTAAAAAAGTATTAAACAAAAATATATATTGTATGGCCAACCATGTAAATATAAGCGAAGACTGGAAAATCGAAAAGTGTAGGCATATTGAGTCTCAAGCATCTCTTTAGGTTAAAAGAAGAAACCTCTATGTGACGTAGTCACTTGCAACGGCAAAGTCAATGCGTCTCTATAAGTGAAAAACTTGCTCGCATGAAAAACTTCTAAAAGCAAAAAAAATTTTCCGACTACCTTCGACTCCGGTTATCCAGGGTTTACTGTATTTTATGAGTATGTAGTCTTGATAGTATGTAGTTGCCTTTATAAAAACGAGCCTTTCTTAAGAGCAGCAGTACCGGCTTCTCACTAACCAAAACTAAAACCAACAGAATTGGTATTTAATTAATTTGAGAAGTACATGTTCCGTTATTTCATAATTTAATATGTAGTATGCAGCTACGTTCGATGAATGAGAATACTACATATAATATAAATGAAAATACTTATTAACCTCCAAAACAGTTTTTTCGCTTTTTAATTTGCCGGAATTTTATTATTTTAGCCAATCACACCGCTCTCCCACTTCCCAGTCATACACTTATTAGCTCTCGCTTACCTTTACTGATTCCAGTCGCCTTATCGCGCAGAACATTTATCGAATGCACTGAACCATACTCTTCGAACATCTCACGCAATTGTGCCTCATCCATGGATTTTGGCACCTGGCCAACAAACATTTTGATATTGTCTGGATCGGGCTCCTTCTCGCCGAACGGCACGTCGGCATCCATGCGGAAGCATGATGATTCGTTGTCGACAACATTCCGATTGGCACTGCATGTGTTGTTGTTATTGTTGCCATTGGCATTACAAAGACTTGGCGGTCCACTGTTGTTATTGCCGTTGACAAGACCTGTGCTGCTGTTGCTATTACTGCTGTTGAGCAGAGACGGACTATTATTGAAGCCATTGCTGCTGTTAATGCTGCTGTTATTATTGTTGTTTCCCGGAGTGGATGTGTGAATCGGACTGTTGGGAAGGCTGTTAGTGGTGCTGCTTTTATCACTCATGCCAAATGCACTGTAACGAAACGATTTGAAAAAATTTAACTAAAGGCATTGGATATTTATATGTATATCTCTGTATATATGTACATATGTATGTACATTCTGTATGTAAGGGAAAAAACATTTTTGAGCTGTTGATATTAGAACGAAGATTTTTACAAGTATTCGATTTGATATTTGGGACGAGAGTGAAGGAGATAATTGAAAAATTCACAAAAACAACCTAAAAAGGATATGATAAATGAGGCACATAAAAATGACCAGCAAGGAAAGAACAGACTTAGCAACAGCCACGAAAAGTAATAGGGATATGTACGTGAAAACAATACGTCAACTGCGAAGTGACTTAAAGAATTGCGAATCGTGTAGAAATTAAAGGATGCAATGTGGCAAAGCAGGAAGTACATGAACCTAGATAAATGAGAGGAGAAATGGAGTAGAACTTTTAAATTAATCAATTTTCGAATATTTCATTTCCTTTCAATATATCCAGTACCAGTCTTGTCTTTCTAATATCGCTGAAGTTTTCAATTTTCAATGCAACGTTGCGCCCTTCTCATTACAGTCCAGGAGACAAAGACGATAACGGAAAAGTAATGAATTGAGAAAAAATAATGTAAGGTAATTTATGGAATTAGAGCCATTAAAATAAGAAAAGAGTTTGAGAAGAAACACAGTACGTAGTAATTTATTTTACAATATTTAGCATTTATATTCTATAATTGGGAGACAAACACATTAAGAGATTTTATTTATATGTTCAAGTACTTAAAACATATAACCCGCAAATCTTAGACTTACATGAATGCAAATTAGCTACTCACTCAATATAAAGGTTATGTGCCTTTTCCGAAAAATCGAATATGGTTGGCCTATTTCCGAGGAAAGTGGATGAGTGGCTGCTAAACATTTTTTACGAATATCCTTCAGTTTCACAAGTTTTCACGCTGCACAATTTATTTGTCTACGCAATATACACTTTTAACGAGTAACCGTTTTTTTCGTGTATGTAACACCGACAGATCACCAGTGAAATACAAATTAAAAATGTATAGCAAAAGCAAAAATGCGCTTAAGAATGTAAAATTTAAAAACAGTAATTTTATTGGTACTCTATAAAAGTCACACTGGAAATTCAATATTAAACTTTTTAACAGTGCACTAAATACACATTTATGAAAGAAATTATAAATAAACTGAAGGTTATTGCAGCGAAAGACCTAAACTTCGATGTGCCTCTGTACACGACTTTCAGACAAATGAACGAGAGTATATTAAACTTCCAATAACGGAGCCGGCAAAGCCATCAAGAGTTTAGTGTTCGATGGAGACTTTGAGAGCTTAAGTTTTTTTTGTAATAGCGGGACTTTGCATACCCGAAGAAATATATTATCAAAAGGTTCAAATAACGAAGCATAATTAGCGATTCTTACATACTCTACTATATATTTTTCAATGCACTATCAATCTCTTATATGCAAAATCCATAATTGAGAAATTTTGCGCGTGTTTTCTAAGCAGGTTAGGACAATTTAACTTTTTGTAAATACAAAATACACTTTTTTGTACTTTTTTCGTCTGACTTTTTTTAAATAGGCGAAATCGGTAAATTAATGGTACTCTCTCCTTGTAACGATAATTGTACAAGCAACCAGTAATTCAATAAATTCGTTAAAAGAAACTATCTAAAATTATCTCAATTTATTTGTTCATACTTTTTGACATAGAAGCACTTCATAAAACTGAGCAAAACCTTATTTATTGAGTCGTTGCACTCGGTCTCAAGATTTTGTGATTAACACACCCGGTACTAGTAAAATGCGTAAAAACGTTCAATATACAATGTACATATTTCGAACCTACGTAAATTCCTATACAAGTATTTGAAAGTATGAGTAAAGCTCTCCAGTTCAACAACAACAGTTCAGTTTGAAGGCTTTTGACATTCAAAATGCTCATTATTTATTTGCACAGTTAGGGAGGAGTTCCAATAATGTTTATAGTTAAAATTTACTCCCAACTGAATTAAATTGTGGGCGTAAAAACGTTAAAGTACGGGAGTTTATCGTATTTCTTTCGCCCACTTTTGTAAAACCCATGGCGTGATGGCCACAGCATCGGGTATAACCTACGAGAATATATTTAAAACCAGTAGCAGTTCGAAAAACAAAAAAAAAAAAAACAGTGCACTTTATAAAACTTTGATATTTAAAAAGTAACGCCCCTACGAAGTGGGCGATATTAATTAATGCAATTTTTACAAAACAAAATAAACCTCTATTCACTTTTTAAACCTTTATCTCTTTGCGTCGAATACGCTCGCCATTAGGAAATGAAAATGGCTCGCCAAAATTATTAAGCATGTTGAAAAAGTAGTTAATTTGAAAATTAACTCTTTAGTTGACTGACCTATTTTAAATCGCAGTTATGGTCAATAAATCACCAGTCTATGACAGGTTTCTCTGGAATTTTCAAAACGGAAATTATACATAAAAAATAACTTCGGCAATTTTCAACCGGTTTTTTTGAGCCGTGAATTTGTTTTCTTCCACTACTGTTTCCACTCTAGTTGCCCTCCAATTCGCTCCACGTCTGTTTTGAACTCTTCCTTTCAAACTCAACCCCTCCATTTTTTTCCATTATGCAATCTCCGCTCATCTACGCTTATTTCACCCTTGCTTAACCTTTTTGTGCACTACCCATTGTTTTCGAGCAGTTAAAGTTTGTGACTTTTACTACTTGAATCTTTCTACATTTTCTTCAGTGACGAACAACTATACAAGTATGTACGAGTATGTAGATCCGGCTACTCCGGCCATCGCTATGTGTAAACTCTTTGCCGTTATATTTCACTGCATTGTTTCTTCTTCGTTTCTCGCTCTTTTCCTGTTTGAATACTTTGCCTAAATGTTGTTTGTGTTTTTGGGTTTTTGCCATTTTCTTGCTCGCTCATTGTTGATAGCATTTGTAGCGTAAAGTAGTTTTCCGGTATCCTTAAAGAAGAAAATTATACCAATGTTTCGGTATGAATGCTGATTGTTGAATGCACATTAACTTTTCGCAACACAAAGCCTACAGCAAGCAACAATCAATTAGTAGATGACAAATGCTAACCAAGTTTTTATTAGCTTGAATTACTATTAAAGCAAAATAGACTAAAAGTTTTAAAGCAGCTATTTATATACATATGTGCTTACAATACATAACAACGGGTTCTCAAACATTCCTATACCTTCCCTATCCATCATTAACTTAATCCTTACCTAGTCTTCTCTGTGCTATGTGAACCCCATGCTTCGCCTTTTACTTCAAGTAAAATATTCTAATGTGAGTATTTATGCGTAACATAATGCAATTTCTTTAGAGAAAGAAGCGATTCTTATTACCAAAAAACATTTACAAACATCAAAATAAGAATTTAGAATTATCGCTCTCTGACTATATTTGAGTTTCTCCGTTCTTATAAATATGTAGGGTAGCAGCTTCTGCTCCAAATTTGGATAATTTCATAGCATTGCCATTTTATACTAATTGCTCTCTTGGTCTCAAATGGACTCTTTCATCAAGATTGAAATGAGATTCCTGTGATTCCGGCTATGCGCCCTTTAACTCGAATATCAAGCGTAACTAAATGTATACCAATCTTTCTTGACGTTATGGTTTGAGCTGTGAAAGGAGTAATTTTATATAATTGTTTCATAGATATTTTTATAGGACAATCAATATGATTTCTATAAATATGAGCCATCTCAGACCGTATAAATACATAAGCACAAACAGAAAGATTTCCACAATTATGTGAAAGAGGAAGAAATTTTGTCTTCATGGGAAATTTCTACACATCTGTGTATGTACATATATATGTAAAGGATCGAAATATGTATGCACAGGCTTCATTTCGCAGTGTGATACAAACGTATTGTGCACATTGAGTTTCGACTCATTTTGGTGCTGAATTTCACTCGTTGGCGCTATCAGGGGCGAACTTATGACTTTTAATTAAAGCACATAAAATTCTCATTACAAACAAAATGTTGCACCGATAGTTCTATACTAAGTTCCAACGCATTCGGATGGTGCAAGATTAGATTAACCCCAAAAATATGCAACGACCAAGTTTCCCTACTGTAGAACAAATATGATACTTGCACATACATATATTAATACTCGTATTAGGGCATTCGGAGAGACTGCCAGCAGTTGCTGCAACTACGAATTCGAAGGCGACAGCTAAAGCATGGCAATAGTAGGCCAACAAGCTGACAGACAGACGGGTAGAAATGTCGGCAAGTAGCGGACAGATGGATTGTACAGCGTGATTGGGTGAATATGTGACGTAGTCAGGCAGCAGGAACTGACAGAGGCAAGCTTTAGTCATCGCTCGAGTGCAACGAATTGGTTGATTGGCGCGAACACCCGCGAAAACGAGGGCAACAACTACATACCATCAAACGGTTGCACAACTGCAGCAACTATTAAATTCTTTTTTGCTGCTGTTTTCATGTTCTTAGTTTTTCCGCGCACAAGCGGCAATCCATCTTCATCATTCGAAGCAGCGACCACATAGCGCCTCAAAAGGATAATCAAATGACTCGGAATACACTCTGGCGCATCACTCCACTACCTCTTTGACCCTCTTACTAAGTTCCTTGCCGGCAGAGCAATACAATGCAATGAAACTTCTTCATATTGAGGGATAAAACTAAGAATTTACTCGACTTAACAAGAATATCACATTTGTAACAAATCAAATGGAATTCAGTGTCTTCAACTTTCATTTTTATTTCACTTCAACGTAATCTTGAAGCTTTTGCTATTTTGTTTGTTTTTTATCAACGTAGTGGGAAAATATGTTTCCATATATTTAAGAAACTCTCGTTCATCCCTTCTTATTATATCTATGTATGTATGTATGTGAAGAAATATTGGGCTTGACATTTGATTTTTACCTCCAAATCAGAAATGTGAATTTTTTGCTCCATCCCAAAAATCGAGTTTAATTCAATCATCAGGTGAATTACAGAAGTCATTTTATGACATTCTGCTGTCGTAGTTCTATAGACACTTAAAATTTTAAGATATTAAGCTTGCGGAGGCTTAAAAAGTATTTTAGCAAATATGGGTGTTAGAGCGTTCTAGATACAAGTAAAAAAACTCGTTGCGTTCTCCCAAGGTAAAAAGTCGGAATAGGCGAAAAGAAATAAGTTATGTTTTTAATCCAAAAGGGTATAGAAGCAACAGCGAAGCGATGACTCCAATGATACCGTTCTGATATTATGAACGTCGAAAAAGAAAAAGTGCAAAAAGCTTAGTACACATACTACTTATACTCCTTTTCCAAGGCAGTTTGGTACTGAAAATGGGCGAATTTGATCAATAACCACCTTTCCCATATATCGGTAATTTTGAAAAAAAAAAAACCTTATATCTCTGTCATAAATGAAGCAAAATTAGTGAAATGTGGTAAAAGTGATAAACCCAAAGCTAAAATACAATGAATGAAAAATGTTGGAAAATATGCTTAGCCATACCTATGTTTCGGTAAAAGCGTGTATCTCAATAATGACAGAAAAAACTCGCCCAAACTTGGTACTAGTACTAAGTTAGGTTAGGCAGGTTGCTTGTTTAAGACAAGACACTCGGTGTCCCTAAGGGCCATTGTGATACAAACATTTGATTTCCTTCCCCTAACTAAGTTGCTTAAACCACTTAGAGCTGTTTAAGCAGGTAACTGGTTCCATGTGTAGAAGTCCACGCAAGTGGGGAAAGTTACTGATCGCCATTCATTTAGGAGTGGCCAGGGCGATTCTTCTGCATATGGTACAAGCAGCTCACAACGTCCGAGTTTAGCCTACATATCCTCTGGGTAGCTTCCGAGCACCCATAGCTTCCAAAGCCTCGGATGAGAACTACCTTTACTGATGACAACCCCTGCAAACGAAATAAGGATAATTATAATTATAATTTCGAGGTTGTAAAAGACTTCGTTTATTTAGGAACCAGCATTAACACCGATAACAATGTCAGCCTTGAAATCCATCGTAGAATCTCTCTTGCCAACAAGTGCTACTTTGGACTAAGTTGGCAACTGAGCAGTAAAGTCCTCTCTCGACGCACAAAACTAACACTCTACAAGATTCTCGTCATGCCCGTCCTAACGTATGGCGCAGAAGCCATAGAAGCCAAGAACATCCGATGAAGCGACGCTTGGAGTGTTTGAGAGAAAGATTCTGCCCAAGTTGGCAACGGCGAATATCGCAGACTATGGAACGATGGGCTGTATGAGCTTTACGACATAGCGTAGCGAATAAAGATCCAGCGGCTATGTTGGCAGGGTCATGTCGTCCGAATGGATTCAAACGCTCCGGCTTTGAAAGTATTCGATGCGGTACCAGCTGGTGGTAGCAGAGGAAGAGGAAGGCCTCCTCTGCGTTGGAAAGATCAGGTAGAGAAGGACTTGGCATCACTTGGTGTGTCCAATTGGCGCCGGTTAGCACAAGAAAGAAACGACAGGCGCCCTTTGTTAAACTCGACCAAAATCGCGTAGGCGGTTATCGCGCCAATTAAGATGAAGAAGAAGAACTGGTTCCTCCAGTTAGACATTTTGCAAATTTCCCAGCTCCTCAAAGAAAAAATTGTCAAGATATTTGGCGCGGCTCTTTGAAGTGCAGGACATTCACAGAGGAGGTGTTGTAGCGACCCAATTTCTTCTTCATGTCCACAGCTCCTGCAGAAGTCGTTATGAGGTACACCCATTCTACTGGCTAGGGCAGTGACCCGCACCCGTGAAGTGACCCGTTATAACACTTGTGAGGACACTGGTAGTGATCTGTTGAGTCCAAGCAGAGGTTTTATCCTTTTAATATTCAGTTTTGGCCAGAGCGCTTTGGAGACCCTACAGTTAGTGGTCAGAGACCTTGGTTTCCGCGATTACGCTCAGGTCAATCGCAGTGTATAATTCGTTTAGAGGGCATATGCCCTCCACCACTCGTTGAATGTCAAGCTCAGAGCCTTTCCTTGCACACTCATCCGCTCTTTCATTTCCCTTCACTCCAGAGTGGCCGGGAACTCAAAAAAGTGTGGTATTATGTTGTTGGATGAGAGCGACTTCCTGCATTCTTTAACACATCTTGAATTGATGCGCGTGGAGGTATAGCTGTTCTCGTGGTTGCTCCGGCATAAACTGTCTGGTGCGCATAATGTAGGATTTTTACCGGAGATTTTCATGGACAACTCGACGGGCAAGACCTTCAGAAACAATAAACTCCCTCGAAAGGGCCCTTCAAAAGAATGTTCCTCGTCGATTCTGTATCGCCAGCTAATGTTTTCAATTCACGGCGAACCTTATGTACATATGAATGGTGCGATTTGCGCATATAACGGCGATAACTGCATCTCTTCATTTATAGAATTAAAATGTAGCCCTCCATGTCCTATCTAAAAACGCATGTCCCGACTGGCCAATGCTCACTTTAACTAGTGCCACAGTTGGTTTTATATTTATATGCTTAATATTTCCTCGGATAAGCGAATAAAACCAAGTATGTATGTAAGTTTTGTGACAATTTCATATTGCTTCTATTTCCTAAGCTATGTAGTTCGACTCTTTGCATACATTTTGTATAGGCTGAGTTCTTCAATTACTTCAGATTGTTCTGGTTAATGAATGTGGTATGCTTGTGCTTGGCATACATACAGATGAAGCCGCTTTAAGGCCTTTATTGCCCATTTTAATCTCGCCAATGGAGAACGTCGACCAACACTGCGCAAAGAACTTATGATTTCCTAATGCACCCAAAAAGTGTCTAACTCATATCTCGAAATGTGACCATTGGTTGTGGGGACCCTTATTGGCTGACAAAAGAGACGAGTCAAGATACTGCACGGTGCGATGGCCCCACCAGGATAATGAGTAGTTGCAGTAGCTCGGCAGGTATGACAATTGGTCAGCATCAAATTATACAACATCACCATCTCTATTCATTATTTGCCTCAGCGAATCACTGTACCTTCATTCATTAAATTCAACAAAACTAATTAAGCAAGCTTGAAGTAATTTACTGACGACACCGCCCATTCCCACAGACACACACATGTATCGCTCATTCGTTGCAAGAGTATTATAATATCATACAAACAAACTTTTAGATAAGTAAGCAGAAACTATTAGCAGCTTTTCTTTTATGCTGGGTAAATGCATGGCGATATCCGTTAACGGCTCTCATTAGATGAAAATGTAAAGGCATAAAAAAGATAAACTTCGAATCCGTTTCTCTAGAGTCTTCGAGCTTTTAAATTATGACGTTCTTCCAGAAAACTTGCAATATACTCTCGTACTTACATCCATATGTGAAACGCTGATAATTTGCAGCAAGCAAATGCATACATATAAAAAAAAATTGCTACTTGTTTTTAATTCCTCATATACTCGTATAGGTACATACGAGCATACGAGCACACTACGAACTTTAATGAATCAACCAACGACTTCGGCAATAAAGCTAATTTCTGCTGGAGTGTGCCAACACTTACAAGAACACACACAAATGCATACACGAATGTATAAGGTGTTTCGTTAAGACCTCCTGCTTTGAAATTTACAGAATGTCGTAGATCAGTTCACAACTAAATCTAAATGACTGGGCAATTGTATTTAATTTTGAACTTTTCTGGTATTTATTTCAAAAATGTCTGATCGTTTTATTGTAGCGGTCGCCGTAGCCAAATGGGTTAGTGCGTGACTAGCATTCGGAATTCAGAGAGAACGTAGGTTCGAGTCTCGGTGAAACACCAACATGAAGAAAAAGTTTTTTCTAATAGCGGTCGCCTCTCCGCAGGCAATGGCAAACATCCGAGTGTATTTCTGCCATGAAAAAGCTCCCCATAAAAATATCTGCCTTTCGGAGTCGGCTTGAAACTGTAGGTCCCTCCATTTGTGGAACAACATCAAGACGCACACCTCAAATATGAGGAGGAGCTTGACCAAACACCCAAAAAGGGTGTACGCGCCAATTATATATACATATTTATTGTAATAAAGAGTGAAGACAAGGAGATAAGGTATAGAATATTGGCATTTCATTGGTAATTTTGATAAAGTTTTCGATAAGATGTTGGCTAAATTTTCTCAACAGCACGTCGAATATTGGCTTGCACTTTCGAAATAGTTTTAGACATATTGGCATACATATTTTCCTGCTAAACTAGTTAGAAAAAAAAACAAAATAAATCAACGGTATATTAGAACTCAATTTAACAGTTTCCTGGATTCCTGAATCAGAATCCAGGATTCTTTTTATTTTTGGAACCGTTTGAAAAAATGTCTAATAATAACTGAAAAATCCGGATATTTATTTTTCTAGCCCTATAATACTGGTAAGCTTGGATTAATATTTTTTTACGCCCAAATAAAAGACATTTCCGAATAAGCAATCGATTGCTTTGATCCTCTAGAAAATACATAATTTGTCTGATATTGGAGGTTACTGACATTCCCAACCTATTACAAACGAAGTTACAATCATAATTCCATATATGCACGTATGTAAGTGAAATTCTCCTAAGGATGCATGTAACAGATGTGGAATACGTAATTGATATCAAATGAAATATGACTGAAAAAGATTGGAAACTGCAATGTCCCAACTAGGGCCGCCACTTACTAAAATATTTTTATAAAATTTAGTGGTATTTTCGAGCAAAGTATAAGGTTTCTCGCACCAATAAACAAACTGCCTTGTATATTGAAATAATATAAATTCTACTAATAAAAAATAAAAGTTTGAGTTTACCAATCATTTTAAATGTATGTATTTCAAATAAAATAAAAATCCATACATCATTTTTTTAAATTTAAAATTACGAGTCCTAGATCGTGTCAAATCGAGTTATTATATTATACATTGGCCGCATATTCACATAACTGCGACGCGAGATAAAGACATTTTCGAACAGCCTCTGCAAACCTGACAATTGCTATGGGTTGTGCATGTAATGCTCCATGAAAGCGTACAAACTACGAGTACAACGCTGGATGAACGACACATACAAATGGTGCTGAACTCAATACAGGCGGTCATAATGGGACACCCAAAAGATATGTATGGATATACGAATTATGGTATAGGTGACTCTGCTTAATTCTAATTATAAAATTTAACTAAAAATCGAAATACGCTTACTTATTAATCTTTCCTAAGCAAATGGTAACAAAGTTTGTTGTTGTCGGCAAATAAAACTCCTGGTAACTTTTACATTCGTTTCTGCAACGCAGGATTTTGTAACCACAACACTTGCTCGTATAAGTACATATATGTAGGAGCACCGCGGTAATAATGACAGCTGATGTTTAATTACTTTTTAGAAATAAAGACAAATACGAAAGTCTATTTTAAAAAATTAACATGATTAACCTATACTTACTTACTTTATAGCTTGTTTTGTTTAAATTTTACACCAAAAGTGGCAATAGTGTTCCTTAACATATTCGAGTATAAGTATAGTACTACTACAACAACATATCCAGCTCGAATATAAAGAAATAATGCCTAGAGTTGCGGTTACTTGAACCGGTAAGAAGTTTTAGTAATAAAATTTGGCCGGTTACTAAATTTCTCCTAACGAATCACACTGTAGGAAGATTTTCGAAATCCACAAAAGTGGCTGACTGTTTTCTTTGCTTCATTCAGCAATGAGTGCAGGCAAAGGCAGTACCCTGGGACTAAATTACGCCGGAAAAGCACACATTGAGTGTAGAGGATGGAACGTTTTGTCAACATAAATTGATGAAGAAAATCAATCTCAGCACTTTCCGTCACCAACCACTTTCCTTGCTTAATGCCCTGGCGTCTCTTCTATTTCGTGCACACATTTATTGAAACTATATGAGTGTATTTGGTTGCAGTATCTACTGCTGTCGTGCAGTTCATTCGACTACACACAAGGACATTACGATATGAGCAAATCTAACAATTTGATTTGGGGTTGTGGGTCGGAGCATTAGAAAGTATGTCAAAGGCGAAGTAGTGAATAAAGGAAATATGACGAATAGTGGCAGCAGCTGTTAAATGATGTTAACTTGTAATAAAAACCGAAACAAGTGTTATTAAATTCTCCAATTTAATCATAGTTTATTAGGGGCTAGTCTACCTACTTGATTTTCAAATCAATAGAACTTTCTTCTGAGTCCGAATTTATAATTGTTCTTGACTTAAAGAAATTTTTTCCATTTTACATTGAAAAATGGATAAAACTTTAAATCTGTAGGTATTATGAGCCGTGACAATTATTTTGGAGGAATATTTGTTTGTAGTTTAAATATCCTTAAATCGTCCCTAGGAGTCCCTGAAAAAGTCGCTATGGCTTTCCACCTGCGGCCTTAAAGGGGTAATGTGAGTTCGCTCAACCGATGTGTTAACTCGGGGGTACATCAGTAACCAGCCGACTTGGACCTGGTCAGGAAGTGTTCATTGGACGAAAGAGTAGCCTGTGTTTTCCGGGGACGGTAAAGCGTAGGTCAGGCCTCAGGAAACTGGGGTATAAGCATTGTCTCCGAGGGTCCACCCGTTCTCGATTGTTTCAGTGCGTCCCCTGCAGACGATGCGCTGGTTAAATAAAAAGTATGGATAAAATTAAGGAAAAAAGACAAAAAAAAAAGAAAAATAGCAGAACACCATTAACGGTAGAGATTTAGAGCAGAGCCCTTTCGTACAAAAACCACGATTACTTCGCTCACCACCACAAAAAGCGAATACGCCTGTTACGAGCGGTTCATCGCCAATCATAATGATATTACAGCCATTCTGAAGAACTTCAATAGCAACTAGCCAAAGCAGATGCGAAAGAAATATGTTTAGGGTGCGATTAAAATATTCGTAATCCAATCTATTGCCCATACATATAATTCTTATATCCAAACTCTGTAGCAAGCCTCTAAAGTTAACAAATTGTATACTAATACTTTTAATCAAAGTACATCCAAAAAAATTTCAATAATACTTGTTTTTTAACAAAATATTCGTTTGAACTATAAGAATATAAATTTTGCAATTGAATTAAAAAAAAAACGCCACATTTTTCTGAAAAACAAAGTTTATATTTCTAAAAATGATAATTTTTAATGTAATAAATGAAAAATATATTTAAAAATATTTTTTTAGAATTTCATTTGAAAATACTGCATTTTTTTCACTTTCGATCAGGAATAAAAAAAACCTGCTAGTCTTGCGCAATGAAAACTTTATCAGTATTATTATTAAGTTGAAAGTTTATTTATATTTATATTCCAAGCATTTAGTATATTGCTTGCAGTGATTCTCTTCCTTATATGTCATCATTGTCTAAGAAGCATCCGAAAAGGTCGCTTTTATTAGAAAAAACACTACTAACTTCAATAATCCTCAGACGTTGAAGTCGCTTTATATTGCATTAGTGAGAAGTCACCTAGAGTATTGCTCGTTAATAGGGAATCCATACTACGAAATCCATTCTAAAAAAATTTAAAAAGCATAACAAATTTTTACCAAATAAAATATACTGGCCAAGTGGTCCCCTCATTATATTAGGTGCGCAATTAAGTTCCCGCTGTGTGGCAATAGATGCCGCCAGCAGTGTGTGTTAGTCGATTCTAACATAACCTAAACGTCATAAACCAAGCTTAGACATATGGTAAGCAAACTGTTTCGACACATTAGTAATTTTGTTTTGGTATCATATACTTTTGATTTTGTGAAAATGTCTGATTTTGTGCCGAATTATCGTCATTTACGGGAAGTGCTGATTTTCCTCTTTCATTTGAAAAAAAAACGACGGCTGAAGCGCATCGAGAGCTACAAAGAGCTTATGGAGATGCTGCTTTAAGGGAAACAACGTGCCGAGATTGGTTCCGTCGCTTTAAAGACGGTGATTTTAATGTTGACGACCGTCCGCGTGAAGGAAGGCCAAAAACGAATAAAAAATTATTAATAGGATATTTTAGCTTGTAAAAAAATCGTGCTTTTAGTCTAAGCTTTTTATCTGAGCATGGGTATGTGATAGAGAACATCTATTTATATATTCTTATTAAATCGATACCAAGGAAAAACAAGCACATCGTACGCCTCAGATAAAATCAAAATTTGGTAATTTGTTGAATAGTGTAAAGAGGAAAAATTAATTATAATTTCCTAACTTTTCCCCGGGCTTCAATAATTTTTCCTAAGTAAAACACACTGAACAAATTGTAGCAGTACAGAAAATGTATCTTTGTGTATTTTTTTGGTCTCCAGAATGTCAATATCTATGAACTAAGATTGAGAGCTTAGAGTAATTGAAGAAAAATTTGACAATTCGGACATCAAATAAAAAGAAGAAAAATGAAAATTTCAGCCCTACTGCTGCTACCTGTTTAATGTGTTTTAATGTGTCCTAAATCTTGCTTCTTTTGATGCAGATGCCCTCTTAAGAAACATAGAGAAATCGCAAGATTCAGCTAATAAGGTGATTCTCAAATACATTCAGGCTCGATAGCCTTCGCCATTCACCGTAACGGCAGCTCCTACCTCATTTCGAACGAATAAAGGACCAATGATGCCGACATGCCATGAACTCTGCGAACAGACATATTTTTCTCAAAGTAAATTTCCACAATTTGGAAGCGTTGTTCTGGCGTTAACCGATTCATGTTGACTTGTCAAACCATAGTTATCGACATCGATAATTTTCATACAGCTAAAAAAACACCCGGTATATAGTATACTTGTATAATAAATAGCCATATAATTTTTCTATTGTATATTCATAAATTGTTTTATACTATCATGCCCGGTTGTACAATTTCAATATGAAGCTTTACCATTTCAAATTTTAACAACCTGATAAACTTTAGATTGATTGGTGAAGCCGGGCATAAATCTTATGTGAACTATGCAGCCAAAAAAATTAACTGGAATTTGGCTTTCGTTATCTGCTATTCTGAATTAAATTTATTAAATAATTTGCATCCCAAAAGAAATTGTTTTCAATGAATATTTTCGACTTATTTTATATCATTGCGAGATCGCATCCCCCTCATATTCTTGTGCATCCACATGAATAATATATTAGGTAGCGAGATACAATTCCTATCGTTAAACCCAACATATCTGCACTAAAGATAAAATGGGTTTTATTGAAGATAAATGGAAAAATATGAGTACTTATATATAGTCAAAAAGAAAGAAAGAAGAGGACAGATTTACAAGTGAATATTTAAATCCGGTTTTCTAACTTTACCTCTCTGCGCTAATTGAAAGAAAACTAAATCACCCATTTTGCACCTAAATGTGCACACATCTGTGCATACACATATAAATATGATGCCGAACGAAACCCTTGGGGTTCCGCATACAATTTTATCCGATAGACTAGATGCGTACGTAAGCCAAAAATGCCATCAGCGGTAGCCGTTGACTAAATGGCACCAAAGAGTACTGCCTTATTATCATCCCAGACGTCAGGCAGCCACTTAACTCGGCAAACTGGGCGAAAATCTTCGACGCCCTAGAGCGAATTGGGGTCCCCACGTACCTGAGGAGAATATTGCGCAGTTACTTTGATGACCGAATTCTATGGTACAGTACATCAAAGGAATAAAAAAATGTTTAAAATAACGATTGGTGTTCCACAGGGCTCTGTTCTCGGCCCATTGCTGTTGAATATTATGTACGACGGTGTTCTCTGTGTTAGGATTCCAAACAGCTAAAAGTTTAGGCGATATTCGCAATCCTCAGCGTGCAATCTTGAATAGCACAAACCAATCTAGAATTAATGCATCAAAAGACCAAAGCAGTCCTTATATCCAGCCGAAAAAGCCAGAAGGGTTTCCTTTACAAACGGACACTTTATCATATCGAATGTTCTCGCAATCACATCCTTGGGAGTAATGATGGATAAAAGTCTATATTTCAAAGCACACCTCGAGTATTCCAACAAAAAAGCATCCACCACTACGACGGTGCTGTCGAGGTGATGTTAAACATTCGAGAACCAAAACAAAATCGCCGTTAGCTAATGTTGTGAAAAACCAAATTTTAGTTATGGTGCAACAAATTGGGCGTACACAACGCATCACGTATCATACTTTCGAGGTCTACAGCCCACCTACCGGTTGTGCGCACTTTGAATAGGTAGCGCATTTAAAACGGTGTCCGACGATGCAGCCTTAGTACCCGGTAGGCATATTAACAATGGGAGCTGCCCAAGAAGCAAGAACACAGAGGCCTATACGCACATCTACTCGTGTGACGTTACGAGAAAATTGCATCGATGAGTGGCAAACAAGGTGCGATAGCTCTGCAAAAAGACGTTGTACGCAAAAATGCATGCCCAAACTAAACCTTTGGGTAAGGAGGCCATATAGAGAAGTAGAGTTTTTACCTAATGCAGTTTTTGAGTGGGCATGGATTATTCAAAACATATTTATACAGGTTTAAACATGACGACAGTCCTTATTGTGACTACTGCGACGAAACGCTTTAGAAGACATTCACCATTCTTCACATGCTCGCGCTTCCGTTATTCAAGAGAAAAACTTCATAGAACCTATGGATAACCTCCTTCGCCGGAAACATTCGTGCAGCATATGCTGCGCTCGATGGAAAAGTGAAATGTGGCATGCAACTTAGTAGCCGAGATTATGAAAGAGATGTGGAGTCTGGAAAGACTGCGACACAGCTGCGGCGGCTAATCGCCTTCCCTCTCCGCGAAGTAATACTTGGCGGTAGTCCAGCGACGAGAGGTGATAGCCCAGTTTCAGAAGACCACTTGAGGATAGCGCGCTACCACAAGGCCTATGAAAAACACACATTCATATAAATATATACTCGTAAGTGCAAATCATATGCATGGGTAATACAATTCACACAGAACTGAATTCTCGCCAGGTAAAACGATAGGTCTCATTTTGGGCAGTCGCTTGCTTTATTGCTATAACTTTTATAAAAGACTTCGTTGGGTATAAATATTGAAGAACCAGCAGCGAATGGAAACGAGTATTCGTGTGAGTGAAGAACACTTTAAACGGACTTTTCCCTGTATCAAAAGGATTTACAGTAATAATGCAAAAAGGAGAAAGCCAAGTGGTTAAGTTGAAAAGCGTTTCTTCAAAAGGATGACAAAAGCAAACTAAAAACACAACCACGACAACAATTGCCACCACCGGCTACATTGCTATCCAATGCGCTGTTTCATTCGCTGATCCTGCTATATGGCACGTCCGTATAAAGGGATTAAACGCTGATTGTGCGTTTGCGTTGTCTGGCGATGACATCCGCTTGCAGTGAGCAGACCTACTACATATATATGTATGTATGTATGTAATACATTCGATATCTCCTCTTCAAGTACACATTTTTAGTTACTTTTTCTATTTTTTAATACTTTTGGTATGCTATTGCGTGCATTCCTATCTGAATAAGTTTGTATGTATGTCAATGACTGGTTAATACGTTTTTTCAGGGAAGCCAAATGAAAAGGATAGAATGCAGTCTCCCAGTCTCATGCGTGGAAGAATACAAGTAGAATCTGGATAATGGGCAAGTATACGTATGAACATATCGGAGTAGCTGCAACTAAAAACATATACGAGGGGTGCTTTTATATGTCGGGATTTTATCAACCCTGGTGTTGCAATCTGGCAACTGACAGCTGTATCGCAAAGTTCGACATTTTTTGGCTTTTACGTACTCAGAACGTTTTGAAATACCAGCGCTATTTGTGTTGTTTACAGTAACTTAAAAGATTCATCTCGGTCCAAAAATGGAATTAAATCGTGAACATTTTCGTGCGATTATTTCTTACAACTTTCGACGTGGATTAACTCAGAAACATTGCATGGATGAGCTTAATTCATTTTTTGGCGATGAAGCTCCATCAAGGACCAGTGTTTATCGATGGTATGATGAATTCAATCGTGGTCGTAGTTCACTCCAAGACGAATTTCGTGAAGGTCGTCCAAAATCAGTTGTAAGTTATAATCAGTTGCAAGATCATCATGTGACCTATCGTGAGATTGAGACAATCTTAGGCATTAGTGGGACCAGCATACTCTCAATATATATTCAATATTGCATAAATATTTGACTGTCAAAAAAATTTGTTCGCGTTGCATCCCATACAATTTGTCAATCGCTCAAAAAAAGGCTCGTGTTGATTGGTCGAAGGAAATGCTCAAGAAATACGATCGCGGGGCTTCGAAACACGTCTATGACATCGTGACAAGTGATGAATCATGGATTTACGCGTATGAGCCCGAAACTAAACAGCAGTCGGCTGTATGGGTGTTTCAAGATGAGCCAAATCCAACAAAAGTTGTTCGCACACGAAGCACTTCCAAGCAAATGCTCGCCTGTTTTTTCGGAAAAACAACTGCATTTTTGAGCACCCCAAACATCGAATTAATGGGTCATCCGCCGTATAATCCTGACTTGGCACCGAATGACTTCTTTTTATTCCCGTACGTAAAAAACAAACTGGGAGGTCAACGTTTTTCGACACCTGAAGAAGCGGTTGCGGCATTCAGAATGCATGTTTTGAAGGTACCTCATTCAGAGTGGCAAAAGTGCTTCGACAATTGGTTCAAACGCATGCAAAAGTGTATAGATCTTCATGGAGAATATTTTGAAAAACAATAAAGTGATTTTCGATGATTAAAATTTGTTTTTGCTCTCTAATCCCGACATATAAAAGGCACCCCTCGTAAATACAGGAAGGAGTAGTTCCCAGACCTTTCCGCTAACCTAATTTCGGAAACTAGAATTCACCACCTACAACCAACCACCAATTGAAATCTTAACTAATGTTAATTAGGTATAATGTAACCGCCAGATTTAATTAAATTATTTTTATGATTAGAAATGATGCATCGATCAATTTATACACTTCCACAATTAATATAGAATTTCTTCTGTTCTTCCTAAAAAATTTTAATAGAATTTTATATACGTATGTCTATTGTAATCTTGTATATTTTTAGTTTAAAACAGTGGACATAAATGAAAAAATGTATATGCTAATTTATTCACTTTGCATGCAAGTGATTTTGTAGAGAATTTTACACATCAAAGTAGAAGGCTTTTCAAAAGACGCGTATATATGTTGTTTTAAAATAAAACATTTAAAAATTTACATAATTTCAGTTTTCACTATTTTTGTTTAAAATATGACTCTTAGCAATTATTTGACAATAATTACATTATTTAAAAGTCCACCATGAGCGCAAGTAAAATCCGCCATAATGTACCAATGTCCGCTGTGTGTGTAATGTCCGCCAATGAGTACGTCCAGATATCGATGTTGAAAGCTCTTCAGCAACACTTTGCGGTACAGCAGCAATATTCTCAACAGAACGTCCGATTTTTGGTCTGCGAGACGCTATTCCATCCTCAACAAAACCAGTTACTTAAAATTTGTTTACCAACCTTTGAATTGTCGAGACATTCGGACGATTATACTCACCAAAAAAATCACGAATTTAGCGACGTATTGTTCTTAAAGATCGACTATTTTCATAATAAGTTGCAATATTTTCAACGCCTAGCTATCCATTGTTAAGGTTGTACACCTGTCTACTAGACAAATGTTAAAGATTTCTTCATTCTTTTGAAATATTTTTTTCGATATTTTTAGTTTCGACTGTTTCAATTTTCGTATAGCGTACTGGACCCAATTGAACATTGAACGTATATATGTCCAAGTAAATATTTGTAGACTTATTTCCCAGCATACGAAGAAAAACATGTACTATTTTTTTCAGCCAATCGTAGTAGTTTACCACAAAGCGAAGGTGCAAAATCTCTGCCTTCAACTGATGTCAACTGACATCAACAACAGCGTTGGAGTGCAAGGTAGCGGAGGCAGAGGTATGCATCGCCTGCCTTCACACCAGGGCAGCTCGCTTTGCCCTTTTGCCCTTCAAACAAACGCTCTTTTAATTTTCCAGTTCATTTTTCAGCGTGGAAACAATAATATATAAAAGAGAGAAAGCAGCTGGGGTTAAGAGTATAGGGGGTCTGTAAAGCGTTAGAAACCTGTAAGAATTTTATAATGCAGAATGGATTATAATAGAATTCATGCGCTTGAGTTGATGCATTTAGGGGCGCCAAAAACATGCAAACACGTACATAAATATATGTATGCAAGTATATGTTGAGAACGCATATGATTTTTGTGATATGAACACATCGTATATTTACAAACATACGATTTTGCCTCTTGGTGGGTTTAATTTTTTGGCGAACGATTTTTTCTCCAATTACATACGTTTTTTTATAACAATTTTCCGTTGTGTTATTTCTTCTACATTGCCCCATAAACTCGAGTTTAAGGTTTTTTGTTCATGAACAAGTGCTTTCAGGCTTTCTCATTGAAATGTTGAATAAATTCAGAGCTTGATTTGGCAGTCATCTGAATTAGATAATGTTTTTGCAAATAGGATTTCAGAAACGTATTTAATGAAGGAAATGTGGCTTTGTTTGAGTCAGTAATGGTTGATATTATCAATTTCACAAAAAAATATTTCACCAAATTCTAAAATATATTGGATATGGTGAAGCCTGAACCAACTTATCTTATCATTTGTTGTGGAACAAAAGTAAGAGGTGGAAATTCGCCGAAGTTACCATGACACTTAATCTTGATAAATAACCCAACGATGGTCCCTTTTACAGGGACTGTTATAAGTAATGTCGAAGCTTTTGAAAAAATACTTTTAAAACTTCTACAGGCAGTCGTTGAAAAATAACGCTTGATTCCCATTCACCAAATTGGTTTCAGAAAATATCATTCGACGTTCGATCAAATACACAGAGTCGTAAGCTCCATTGATAGCGCTGCGGAGAAAAAGTATGTTCAGCCGAATTTCTTAATGTATCGCAAGCATTTGACAGAGTATGGCACGAAGTGCTCCTCCAAAAGCTCAAGTTTTGTTGCTAATACAAAGCTGCGAGGTGCTCTCGTCATATCTTAGTGATAAATACTTTTGCGTAAATGAAAAAAATCAGAAAATTCATGTTCGTCTCTAAAAAATATAAACGCATTTACGCATGACACTGCTATACTTGCAGTCGATAACACTGCCGAAATGGCAAGGAATAAGCAACAAGGAGCTGTTAACCTCATTGCTACATGGGCTAAGAAATGGAGAATAAAGCCAAACAAAAAGAAGTCAGCTCATATAGATATATTTCTATGAAACGCTACTTTCAAGTCAATCACATCGATGCGATGATAATCCCATACGTCGATGAGGCCAAATATCTAGGCATATCACTTGATGCCAAACTGCGGAAATATCATGTAAACAAAAAAAAAAGAAGAGCTTGACTTGAAATTAAATAAACTACATTATCTCCTTGGTAAACGCTCAAACTTGTCAATCCACTAAAAATTACTTATTTACAAACAAACGCTAAGCCCGGTTTGGATTTACGGTATACAATTTATCACCAAAAGTACATCACCTCTATCCAACGTCTACATACAAAACAAGATCCTGTGGAGCATAGTAAACGCGCCATACTGCATAAGGCATTCTTTGTGATATTGGCATACCCACTGTGACTAATGTAACAAAGCAATTTGCCATAGCTCACAAACAGCGACTAGCGAATCATGTCAACGACAGCTTACTTCGACTGAATTCTTCTCGAAGACGATTAAAACGCACAACGCAAGCAGACCTTATCGAGAACGAATAGCGATTATATTATAAAATGCTTCTTAAAACAAGTTGAATGGTCAAATAAAAATTGCTTATTAGTATCCTTTCATATACTAGATGCACTTGTACAACGCTTCTAAAAAATTAATGAGAATCGTTAATAAAATAAAACAAATTACAAGAAGCACCACGTTCAACAACATCTACACATCGAAAAGCGCAAAACAGCGACAACATTGTAATTGTCTGCGAAAGCACAGCAAATTACTAAATGTTTGAATAAATGCAAATAGAACGAATTCTTCAGAAATCCCACCAAAATGATTATAGCTTGTGATATTCCTCCAATAAAAGCCAGTCATAAGAAATTTAGATCGTTTAAGGCAAAATATGCGCAGAAAAAGTACCATTTTTGTATCAATTTACATTTTTCCTCAATCACCGCACTCAACGAACTTGGCCCCTTTTGAAAGTTTGCAACTTTTGTGGAGACAAAGTCCGCACCGTTGGACGAGCTCAGACCGAACCTCTTTTTGATCAGAGGGTGTTTGAGAATCGCAGAAGGGCATTAACGCAATCGTATTATATCTGAGGAGAATGAATGTGAAGAAGACTAAATAAATATTGATGAATAAATGTCGTCTTACTTTTCGAACACACCTCGTACATAGTTTATGAACACAGTGTCTAATCCGTGTATAGGGTAATTGCACATTTCTCAATTGCATTGCTTTAATAAAATGAATATGTATATTCACAATTTGGTCTTAATTTCATGAATAAAGTTAGAATATGTGTGTAGATGGGTTGCATCAGCATCGGTTGTATCACCAGGAAAAACGATAAACTGTTTATACATATCGGATCATTTTTAGCTGCATGAGAACATGAGATTTATTGGACTGATCGAATGGACCATGTACCGCGGCGGATATATGCCAGATATCATATTCAAAAAATGAATGCCAAGAAATTATCTACCAGATTATAATAAAAAAAATGCATTCCAACAATATTTCTGTTTTCTATTATCGGCAGCAGGAGAAAACAATATGAGACAGCTGTGCCGCATAGCTGGCCGCCTAACTAACCAGCAGAGTAGTAGTAACCAACCAGTCAGAGATTTGCATGTGTTTTACTGACTTCCAATGATGACCAGATCCGTAGATGGATAGAACACTCTGGAGCAATTAGCAACATCGCTCTTAGCAGTGAATCTAGCATCGAAGTGTGTTGCACAACCACAAGCAGCAAAATAACAACATCCTGCCCTACTCTAGTCAAGATTAATATTGACATTAATAACTTTATTATAAGGGTCCGCCATATAACTTTACGGAATTAAAAATGCTATAAAAAAGAAACTACTCAATATTTTTCCAAACTGTTTTTTTATTTTGAAATACAATCCTTCCGGTTAATGATGGAACACAACTTCATTCATATGGCTCCTCGGCTAGCCATGCACCATCCCATACGATCGGTCAAATTTTTCAACACATTTTCGATTTTATGCGGCTGTATTTCAGCTATGACATCGCGTAGGTTGGTCTTCAGTGCATCAATTGTTGCTGGTTTGTTGGCATAACACTGGTCTTTGACGGCACCCCAAAGATAATAATCCAACGGCGTCAAATCGTAGCTCCGAGGCGGCCAAGACAGTGCGCAAAAGATTGATCGTAGCATTCGCTGTGTGGCAAGTAGCGCCATCTTGTTTGAATCAAATGCCACCAATATCCTCCTCTTCAATTTCTCGAAACAAAAATTCGTTCAACATGGCCCGGTAACGTCTCCATTGACGGTTACGGCCACTCCTCGCACATTTTCAAAGAAAAATGGACCAATGATGCCTCTCGACCAAAATCCGCACCAAACAGTGACTCGTTGTGAATGCATCGGCTTTTCTTCGAGTGCGCGCGGGTTTTCTGAGCCCCAAATGCGGCAATTTTGCTTGTTAACATACCCGCCGAGATGGAAATGAGCTTCATCCGAAAAGATGATTTTTCGGTAAAAGTCTTCATCTTCTTCAAGTCGATTTTCAAAGTAATGTCGCAATATTTCCCAGCGTTCTTTGAGCGTATACACAACCATTTTCGTTCAGCGGAAGAATAAAACTAATTTTCTGTCAAATCAGATGACAGCTCAGTGTTACCATTCTTCAAATAATACCTAGTTCAAATCCGTAACGATAGATGGCCCTTTATTTAGAGCCTTTTCGCCAAATGTGATTAAGCACATGTTCTTATACACTGAGCAGAAGCCAATAATATGATATATACTATTTTCAGGTTTTATTATAGTTTTTAAGGTTCTTGCATTTACATATAACCTCCTCTTGGACTAAATATGAGGCTTATATAAAATGTAGAGAAGTTGTCACAAAAATAGTCTATATCTGACAAATTTAAAATTCAAATTCGTTTTTAGCAAGGCGCTTTAACAGCTCGGGTATAGAAGATTTTATCGTTACGGGAGATAACTCAGTTATTGCGTCCATATTTGTGATTTTAGCGAGGTTAAGCCACTATATAACCCAATTAGCATTTTTACGCACCGTTGCCTAAGCAAGTTTAAGTGGTAGTCTATGGTATGTCTTTTTGATTCTTCAAGTTTGTAATGTAAAAGAACTTAAGAGTATTTGTATTTATTTACAATTTCCACAGGCTCATTCTCATATATACAACTATAGCAACCCGGTATTCTATTACATTCTCTGAAAACTACGACTTTTGGTTTGGTTAGATTAACAAGCCCCATTTTGAACTGTAATCTCGCATTGCGTTATTCATTATTTGCAACCTCGTTTATGACTCGGCTAACAGCGCAATGCCGTTATGTATATATATATATATATATAAATAGACAATTGGCACTTACACTCTTGTTTTGTGTTAGGCCGAGCTCCTCATTCTATTTGTGGCAAGCGTCTTGATGTTGTTCCGCAAATGGAGGGAACTATAGTTTCAAACCGACTCCGAACGGCCGATTTTTTTACGAAAAGCTTTTTCGTGACAGAAATACACTCGGAGGTTTGCCATTGCCCGCCGAGAGGTGGCTTTTCTTCATTTTGGTGTTTCACGGAGATTCGACTCTACGTTCTCCGAATGATAGTCACACACCAACCCATTCGGTTACGGCGGGCATGTGCAGGGTGGGCCATATAGCGTTTGCTTTTTGAACCACCTATTTTTTTGAGAATGGTAACACAAATGACATGTCAAATGTGTTCGTAATTTACTTAAAGGTTTGACATTTACGAAATGGGAACTATACGCTTGAACAAAATTGGGAAATATTGAAAACCTATTTCCAAAGTGGTGAGTATTCTTCTTCTTTTCTGATTTTCACATCGGTGGCTACGTCAATAAGCAAAATTGTCGGATTTGGGGCTCAGAAAATCCACACGTTACTGTAGAGAAGCAAATGCATCCACAACGAGTCACTGTTTGGTGCGGTTTTTGGTCTGGGGGCATTATCGGGCCACTTTTTTTCGAAAATGAGCGAGGAGCCGCGGTTACAGCAAATGACGAGCGTTACCGTGACATGTTCAACGAGTTGTTTCCGAAAATTGAAGAGGATGACATGGACGACATTTGGTTGCAACAGGACGGTGCAACTTGTCACACTGCCAAAGTTACACTCGAACTTTTGGCTACCGTTTTTGAAAACCGAATAATAAGCCGAAATTCTGATATCAATTGGCCGCCTCGGGGCTGTGATTTAAGCCCGTTGTACTATTTTTTGTGGGGAGCCGTTAAGGACAAACGCTATGCGAACCATCCAGAGACGATTGATGCTTTAAAGCACGAAATCGAAGTTGCCATTCATGAAATTGGAGCCCAAGCAATCGAAAATGTGCTTAAAAATTGGGTTGATCGAATGGCCTACTGTAAAGCCAGTCATGGCAGTCATTTGAACGATATTATTTTTCATTCATAAATGACAATGTTCAATCTTCAAAATAAAAAAAAAAGTTTGAAAAAATATTGATTAGTTTTTTTTTATAGCCGATTCAAAAAGCAAATTTGACATGGTCCACCCTATAGATCATTTAAATATAATGAAAAAAGTGTAGGACTTAATAGACAGCCCTTCTTACACCTTAATTTACCACGAACGATTCTTAAAGCTCCCCATTATGCCACACTTGGCTTGAAGTTTCTGCATATAACAATTGTAAAGCGCTAACCATATGCCTTAACAGACTACATGATGTTAGTTTGTAATTGTGAGGAATACATAGAGTCAAAACTGCACGATAAATATGTATATTTATTGCGAACTCAGAACTTAAGGTGCCATACACCCAAACATGTAGACTACGGCGACTGTTATCAAAAGTAGCAATTAAGTTATGTAAAGTCGTACTAATGGATAGAATAACTGTGGTAAGTTCTAGGCCGTTTGAATGGCAAGTTTTTTGCCAATTTATAAAACTCCTTTTCATTTATTTTCTTAAAAAGCACAACGCTTTATTTGTAATTAATTAATGTGTAAATGGAGTTTTTGTCCAAGCAACTTTTGCGACGCTGCGATGCCATGGTCGAAGTAAAGCAGTAGGAAATTTTCATTTTTATTACAAAAATTTTGCCTCAATCCAGAAACTGAGATACTTTTAGTTTCCTGCATATTTCCACACATCCCGCACACATAACTAACTAGGTGACAGCGGGCGAGCCTGAGCGGCAGTCATACCAACCGAACCGAATTACTGGTACGAAGATTTGGTTCTGCTTGTATATGCAAATAAATAGACGTGTGTATTTGTTGACAGTTCTGGGGTTACCCACTAACTTCATTTATTCACATACTCGTATGTGCCTAAGTACATTCACATACATTAGTAGCTAAATAGATCGTTACGAAGGTGTGACATTGTAAGGTTTTACTAAGCATCACCACCAGCAAGAAAAACCAATCCGCCTCAAAACTTTTACTCTCTCGCCTTACCGCAAATATACCCAATTCAACATACATGCACACATACACATTTAAGGATGTACATATGTAGTCATCTCACTGCAAAGGCATGTTGCGTGCAGAGTGGCAACTGTCAAGTTGTGTACTAGCTGCTGGCAGCTCAAGCACCCAACAACAATTATGGACCACAAAGACACAAAACGAGGGCCATCTTTAGTTTAGTAAACAAAGCAACTTGAAGGGAATGTAACAGCGGTGGAATGAGCAGAATCGGTGCTTCTGAGGTGAAAGCATGGTTAGTATGTGAATGTATCAATTCGTTTAGAAAACGAAGAAATGGGAAATTAGCGGCAAAGCACTCATCATAGGTGGGAGAGTGAATGCGGTTTAAAAACCACAAAATGTGTGATAGACGCTCGGTTTTGCTCCAAAACGACGGCTGCTACTCGTATTGTTGATGTTGTCTGCTATTTTGGAACACTAAACTAGACATCATAAAATTTAGAATGACAACACGCAACCAAGTCACGTAAATAATTAAACACGTGACATGTGTGTGAGAATGCAGCCTTGTCTCCTTGGCACATATTTGCTTTACCCACAAGCCTGTGTCTTTATGAGTGTGCAACTTTGTTACAATTATTCGTACTATATATACAGAGATTTAAGTGTATCATATTAAACTTCTTCTTAAACGGGCACGTTTTTTCTAATACCTTCACTTTAGGCTTTTATACGTATATTTTTTGTACCTACGTATGCTATTATTCTGAAGGGTAATTTAATTAGATAACATCGCAGTGGGTGATAAAGTTAATTTTATGATAATTAGGCGCCTATTCTTCTCGTAAAATAAACCACACAAAAATATATTTTTAAATTTTTTTTTCGCAATAGCCCTTTCTTGCACAGGGAAAAATTAATGTGTGATAATAAAAATTTTAACCCACCCACTATTTGTGTTAGATTGTCCCATGCCATCTTCAACCAGGACAAACGCAAAGGCACAAGTAAGCCTCACAATGACTAATCAATGTTTAACCATTGGTAGCAAGGAACAAATAAAAATATCGGAATATGCACAGCAAGCGATAAGTTAACTTAGCGATAAGTTGAGCTAGTATCTCTTAGAGTGAAAATCAGGTATTTATCATAAAAAAGTCTCATATTAAGGTACGCCTTCCATTATAATATTTTAACCAGAAATTGCAATTAATTAGAAGTAGCTTTGCTCAAAGTTCAATGTGATGGAAGGTTTGGATATATCTACACACCTGATTTATATATATATATATATATAATTGGCGCGTACACCCTTTTTGGGTGTTTGGCCGAAATCCTCCTCCTATTTGTGGAGTGCGTCTTGATGTTGTTCCACAAATGGAGGGACCTACAGTTTCAAGCCGACTCCGAATGGCAGATATTTTTATTAGGAGCTTTTTCATGGCAGAAATACACTCGGAGGTTTGCCATTGGTGTTTCACCGAGATTCGAACCTACGTTCTCTCTGTGAATTCCGAATGGTAGTCACGCACCAAACCATTCGGCTACGGCGGCCGCCTGATTTAGTAAACGAAAATAATCTTTGACTATTTTTTGTCCATAATGAGTATTTTATTTAAATATTTGTGCTTTAGATTTAAGTACTGCAATTATTTATTATTTTTTCCCTTTAAGTAAGTAAAATTATACAATAAATAAATATAATATTTCAATATACATATACATACGTATATACATATATGAGGTAAAGAAAGCAGAGGTGGCGACATCCGCCAACCGCAATCTTACTCTGACAGAATAAGCATTTGCTCACGTAATAATCTTATTTTTGCATCAATTTTATTATTGTATTGATTTTAATTTTAATTGTTATTTGCGACAATTGTTACGCCACAGCCAGAAATACACCAATTCTTGTAAAGCATCATTCTTTACGAGGTGACAGTAAATTGATCACCCTAACCTCAGATTTGGAATTTTTGTAAATGGCATCGTACGTCAATCACTTGAGAACAGCTGCAGTACAAACAAACAAGCAATGGAGCGCGTATAGATCAAAATGAAGATTTTCATTACTCAAAATCAGTTTTTTATTCAGTAAAAAAGTTGTTCAAAAACAAAATTAGATGATTAATTTTGCGCCGCCTTATATTGTATTATTTAAACATTCCTGGTTTCACCTATTAGAGAATGCAGGCAGCAAGTTAGAACGATGATTCAAAAAGGAACTTCTCACATGAAAGTGTATACAGCCCTTTTAAAAATAAGGAGATTCAACTACGCAACATGAAGTGGATGCAACGTTAGGGGGCTCTTCTTATATGACACGGAGTTTAAAAGGCGGAAATCGAGTATTGTGCGCACCTTATTTACTTTCAACGCCTGTACGGCACAAAAGAGGTTATATTTCTGAAAGCACTCCGCGAAATATACTTGGTTTCTTCTTGCACGCGTGAGTTCCAAGCGCCTGCGCTAATAGCGTAGTAGCCAAATGGATAGACATTGTGCGTTGCATTCTCACAAACTCGATTCAAGCTTGTTTATGAACAACTATTTCCTTCAGTAATAATTGAAAATAAATCTTTCTATGATGCAATTCTGGATAAGATAGTTGTTTGTGAGAAACTTTTGTAAGGCAAAATTACATAGATCTTACTAATTGAAAGATCCTTTGGGGTACGCCTATTCTCGCGGTGTAGAGTCTACTGCGTATGGAAGATTATCAGAGAGTATATCCCATGTGTGTGACAATTCCCTGAGCGCAGTGTTTTCATTGTCTGGCAGGACTCATTCATCCTTGATAGTATGTATATACTTTCAGATGAGAATTTTGAAAAGAACTAAAGAACTACTATAAAAAACTTCTCTCTGCACATAACATCGCTCCTAGTCGGAGCGTAGGGCATCCACTGGGCATACAGGGGTAGAAAGTGTGCTGCTTGTAGATCCTCTGCCTCAAAGGGTGTGCTAATACTCAAGACTAGTGGAGTATAGGACTTAAGCAATAAAATTTTGTATTTTTTTATTATTCCTGATTATTACCAACGAGGATTTATTAATATTCATATATTATTTTAACTAAATTGTGTATCTTTAATAATGTACATATAGTAGATAAATCCCTAAAATACATATGCCTTATAAAACATCCCTAAAACACTTAGGTGAGCAAAATGGGGAGGGAAGAGCGGCAGATTTTCAACTGAATAGGACAGCGAATTGTTTTAAGGAAAAAGGTTTTCTTCAAATAGCAGTGGCCCGTCCATAGACAATGTCAAACATCCAAATGTATTTCTGCAAGCTTATTACATATGGGATTTCAATTTTCGCCAGAATTTTTCTCTCGAACACTCCAAGACGGCCTCGCCGGATGATATGAATGCAACCTTCTGCGCCATATGAAGGGGAGGGCAGGATGAGAAGCTTGTAAAGTAGTTTTGGATCATCGAGAGAGAACTTTGTTTTTCAATTGCCCACCCGGTTTAAAGTAGCACCCTTTGGAAAGCTATAGAATTTTACTCACTACTCTTTCTTCTTATTCAGAACTGGTAAATCTCTTTGAAATCATAGGAGAATAACGTTGTTTTTAAGCAGACATTTAGTCCACTCACCCACAAAATATACTTATACTTCAATAAAAAATTAAAAGGTTCATACAATTATATTATAAGCGAAGCGTTAAGCAGTATTTATTTTACATATGCAGATATATCTGCCCGACTAGAAATTTTGGTAAGGCGGTGATAAGGCGCAAATAAGGCAGATCGCATTCCAAATTTGCGCCTCATAAGGCAGCTAAACTAGGCCCAAGTCCCGAAAGGTATCGCTACACATCTGCCTCATTAGGCGCAGGTTCGAAAAACCGAACTTCTGTAATACTCCGGATGCCCTTCTACAAATCAGTTAGGGATTCCAATTTATGCCTAAGTGAGACACTGCCACAGATTTTCGTGACCCCAACCAAATTTGGTATTGTTCTGGCATGCCAATCTTTGTCTTGCCTAACGTGGGCCTGGTAAGGTAATAGTGAGGCGTGCCTCAGTAAGGCCTACCTAATTCGGGCCTAACTGATTCTTCGGCATGCCTCACTGTAATTCTAGTCGGGTATAAGTCTGTTCCAAAGCACTACACGTAGGCTTTAGGGTATGGGAAATAAACATTATTAAAACTTTAGCATGTGTGATGTTCTTCAAAAGTGATCGAAAACAAATGGGAGGCACTAAATGTTTTTTTGACAGCTTTCTTCTTCTTCTTCTTCTTAATTGGCGCGATTCTGGCCGAATTTAACTAAGTCGTTTCTTTCTCCTGCTAATCGGCGCCGGTTGTACACATCAAGTGGAGCCAAGTCCTTCTCCACCTGATCTTCCCAACGCAGAGGAGCCTTCCCCTTCTTCTGCTACCACCATCTGGTACCGCATAGAATACTTTCAGAGCGTGTGTATCCATTCGGTCGACTTAGCCCAGTAAACGAAGCCGCTGGATCTTTATTTGATGTGCTACGTCTACGTCGCCGTAAAGCTGATACAGCTTATTGTCCCATCGCCTGCGATATTCCTGTCCCCAACGTACAAAGGACCAAAAATCTTCCGCAGAATCTCTCTCTCAAACACTCCAAGCGTCGCTTCATCGGATGTTATCATCGTCCACGCTTCTGCGCCATACGTTAGGACGGGTATGATGAGAACCTTGCAGAGTGTTAGTTTTGTTCTTTGAGAGAGGACTTTACTACTCATTTGCCTACTTAGTCCAGAGTAGCACTTGTTGGCAAGAGAGACTCTACATTGGATCTAAAGGCTGACATTGTTATATGTAGGTGTTAATGCTGGTTCCTGAATAAACGAAGTCTTTTACAACCTCGAAATCACGTCAACAGTGACGTGGGTGTCGATACGCGAGTACACCGACTGTTTGTTTGATGGCAGGAGGAACTTCGTTTTGTCCTCGTTCACCACCAGATCCATTCGCTTTGCCTCTTTATACAGTTTGGAAAAGACAGAACTAACAGCGCAGTTGTTAAGGCCGATGATACTCATATCAATATCATCGACATACGCCAACAATTGTACGCTATTACAAAAAATTATGCCTGAGCGATTAAGGTCTGCGGATCGCACGAATTTGAATTTTCAACATTTATAACGAAATATAAAAAAAACGCTATTAAACCTAATAAATCAGATTCAACGAAGTCATTGTTTTCTAATAACCATATGGTATACTTACTAAAAATCGCTGTGGGAAAAATAACTTCGAAAAGCTAAATTTACTCCGACTAGCTGGTAGAGGAATATGCCTACCGCGAAACGTTAAAACTTTCCTCGAAGAAAAAAAATCATACGCACACATGCTCTGGTGTCTATAATGACTAAAAGTTGGTTTTACAAACGGAGTTTAAGTAGAACTTGAGTTCTACTATAGCCAAACCTTAGCTAAGTACAATTTTAGTTTTTTTCCATTTTACATATTTGAATATGGAAAATATTTTATTGAAATACATATATTATATGATTGACCCACTACATCGGGCTTAATTTAAATACTAACTTAAAATCCGAACCAATCGAAGAGATAGTTTAGCATGAAATTGATTTTCTGGTTATTTTATAACATCAAGCTAAGAATATTCCACGTAGTTTGCTTACTGATTCGAAATCTGTTACGAAAATCCTTTGTGGTCATATATACAAATTATATTTATTATTTATATTCCCTCTTAATAACTGCCGTCATCGCTAGACTTATAAAACTCCATATCCCGAAAACGAATTTATTTTTAATTTCTAATTTCACTTATTTCGTTCCCCACAATTTGCCTTTGTCGGCTTAAAGCTGTAGATCCCTTCATTTGTGGAACAACATGAAGACGCACACCGCAAATAGGAGGAAGCGTTCGACCAAACACCTAAACAGAAGTGTACGCGCCAAATTTATTTTTTAAGAACTTTGTATGCGTTACAAGTTTTCTTTGCTATGTACGTTTTTTTTTAATAAATGTGCTATGGTTTTATACAATTCACTCTATTGAAAAAACAGAGTTTTTTCCTTCATGTATTAAAAACTCGTGTTAAGAGAATTTCTTCAAAAAAATGCCGAAAAACACTGTTTTGCTTCATTTGAGGTTATGTAACAAGTTGATACATGCCTTCTTCAAAAAGGTCGTTATGATTTCTTCAGTATTATCTAGTATTTTTTTGTGTTTTTTTTTTGTGCTATGAATACACCTCTATGGTTTTGATTCAAAGCCTTTTTAAAATTTATAAAAAAAGTTTAAATGTAAAGAAAAGTTGAGAGAAGTAGATCCAATATTCTTGCATAACCTCAAAAGGCGCAAAATATGAGATTTGCCTACACTTCCAAAACATCAAACATTATAAGAATCAATAAATCTTCAATAGCACTTTGCCTTTTTTAGCCTTTTTTTAATATAAAAATTGTTTTGTAACTTAAAGTTTTGGTAGCTTTAAATCGAAAAAGAAATAAACACCAAACTCAAACATTTTCATATAAAAAGCACTGAATTTATTGCGAAGAGCAAAGTGTTGGCAACACTGCGCACTTAGGCTAGTGTAACGGCACGCACTCTTGTTTCTATCATTCTTGGTTTTCGAGTAAGAAATGGCAATATTTTGGTGTATAAAAAGTTTAAAAATAACAAGTGGAAAGCAAAAACTTTTTATTTATCAATAGTTCAAAAAACTCTACTGCAACCAACAAGAGAAATGTTAACTTTCATATTCATATTTTCAACAACAATGGCCAGCAAATAAAAGGTATATAATTATTTTGCACCATTTTGCACATACTTTAGTCGCTTGGTTTAAATACCCTCTAAGTGAATATATGAATTGTGGGCTAAGGTGTATTTGCCACTGCTGGCTGCAAAAGTAGTCGCAGAATCTCCACTCAAGGGTACCTATGCAACGGCAAACACTTGCATGCATACATACATGCACATTGTATGTATGTATATGTGTTCACTTAAGTATATTTTTATGGATGTGCACGTTTGAATGTTTCTGCACTTATGTCGAGTAAGCAACCATCCTTATGAACATATGCATATATACCATATACACAGAACGTGGAGTACCTGGAAAGGTGGAGACTGCTGCAACCAAATGCGCAATTCTGATTCGGATACCTCTTTAATCTGCTCCTGATCCAGCAGAGGTCGAAAGGCGGTTGAAGCACAATGCTGTTAAATACGTACATTAGGGAGGACCCAATCAAGCATTAAGAAATTACCTATTACTCAAGCAGCCAAAGTCATACAGCTACATTCTATGCATTTGAAAAAAAAAACTAAATATTGACAATGAGGCAAAATTATTACTAATCAAGCAGTTTTTATTCTGTGTAAATAGGGCATTAGTGCGTAGCGCTTTCTTCTATACTATTGGTAAAGCATGTAATGCAAAGCTCATATAAACTGTATTGGTCATAGACAACAAATCTTACTGCTTCGACATTAATGTTGCGAAATCCTTTCCCATTTAAGTATAAATTTACCCTTTCGGTACTGATTTTTTAGATTATTTATCTAGAAGTGTCAATAAAAAATTTCAAGTCGCCACGCCAATCTGTTTGTCGATATAGGAAGTTTTTTGTAAGGAAATTTAACAAAAGCGGTGTAACATTTGCTCAAAACAGTATTTCCTGAAATGAATATTTCTTTCATCTTTTGCTTTTTCATTTATGTTTTAATTATTCGAGAAAAATGCATATTTCAAAGTTTTTTGTTGAGTTCTGAAGAAATTATCCGCCAAGATTGCAGCAGTCTTTCAAAAATTAGTTTGTTAAGGATTCACAAATTAGTCAAGATTTAACCAGAGTTTGTGCAGAAATATATGTGCATAACTGCCTCTATTACCTTTATCAAAATTTCTCTCTTTTTAATCTAAATACAAGGCCTTTTGAATAAGTAACTTCTACCGCCTGTCCAGTTTGTAACTGGGATGCCCCAAAAAATAGTCAGCACGTCACTGGTACCTGTCGTGTCTATACAAATTTTCGTTGGATGTGGCAGTGAATTCCTTAAATATAAACACGATTTTGAACGGTAGTGATTATAAAGCTCTGTACAAATTCTTATCTAGCTGCCTCAAATAGAGCGAGTTTGTTCTTAATGAATTCTCGTAATCTGCTTGTTTTTTGTTTGTGTACTGATTAATTTTTATTTTCATTTTAGGACTAGTTTGTGAATAAGTAATGTTGCTATGTGCTAAAATAACCTCTTATTTTTATACCCCCGACCGACAACTTGTGTTACAGTCGTACGTTCTGTTATTATTATAATATTATCTATCTCTGTCTCTATTCTCTCCTATCTCTTTCTCTGATACTTTTCTCCCTCCCTCCTTGACTATCTACCCCCTTTCCAGAGCTTTAAATACAATGGGCTTTTTAGCCTGAGTGTTTTAGGAGCCACCAAATCTCCTGGTGCTCCTTGGCTCGACCTTTTCAAATTCAAATTCATAATATTATTATGTCATTGTCAACAACAAAATTGCTCTCATTCCAAGTTGGAGTCGAAGGGGTGAAGAGAGCGTACAACATTATTGGGAGTTGGATCAAAAATAACAATATATCAATTACTCCTACTGGACTCTTAATTTCCGAATTTCCTAATAAATCTGAATCGAGACTCAGACGATTTAGATGAAACACATTTTTCTTTAAATACACATCTGTACATACGTACCTAAGTACCAGGGATGCATATGCTAGCGGAAACGGATGATCCCGGAATTTCGAGATATTTTTAAAGTACTCCCGCCCCGTGTAAGCAATCTTTAAAAATAAGGAAGATGTTAAATTTGTCTGAAATAAATTCTTTTTTTTGCTGTTACAAACTTAGGTTATGTAACGATAACATAAAGTCCTATCGATATATAGAAACATATAAATTGGGTTGGAGTAAAGATTTTTAAAGTAAACCCTATAAAGACGAATCACCATAACATATATATGTACACAGCAGTAAGTTGCAGAAGTGTCTCAGCATTTGTAAGTGGCCATATACGCCAAACTCTTTCACCTGCCCCTCCCACCCATTTCATGCATTCGAGTGGAATTGCAATTGCACTGCAGCAAGTTTCGGAAACAGGAACAATTATACACTCAGAGCCTTGATTTCAAAATATAAAACAAGACTGTGACAAGAACCTGACGTGCAACACAATGGGTCTTCGGCTCGATGGGTCTGTAAAGGAAAGATATAACTATAATTGCCGGAGTTGGAACCGCTGTTCCAGCTAGATTTGGTTAAGGGTTATTTTAATGACTTCCGAATCTATGATCTTTTAGCAAAAGAACTTGAATCTGACATTTGAAGTTCTGATTTTCGATGCAATAAATCAAAATTGCTCGTAATTCAGTATGGATCCTCGAATGAATAAAATGTTCATACTAATACTTAATCACAAAAGATTTCACTCGGTAGTGTACGAGTATATGTACATTTCTACAGGCAAATGCCAGAAGCCTGCAAAAAAGCAGTATGACCGAATCGAGCACACAACTCACAACGAGTCTCAGTAGTGCCTCTCAGGCTGACGTTTCAGTGTTTGCTGAAGAGAAACTCGACCTCGAACATCGAAGAAGATATGCATGTCTTCGTTGTAAGCCGCGGCCTATTCCAAATTTACGTTTATGCTATTTAGCAAGCTGATTCAGTCTGGAAATGAACACTAACTTCTTCTCTAATTTTGTAATATATATAAGGTGTTTTTTTGTTTTTTAAACATATCGCACTTGTTACGTTAAAGCGTAACAACTCAAAAAGAAAAGGAAAAGAGTAACCACTCAAAAATTTGTTATTTTAGCGCAACTACTAAACAAATAAGAATTAAACAACCGTTATATTGTTTTTAATGATATTTTCGTGCAATTACATATTTTTCCCCTTGTAATACCTATATTATTAATATTTACGGAAACAGTTTTTCGTCTCTATTGAAAATGTTCAGATTTTGAGTTGTTACGCTTTAACGTAACAAGTGCGATATGTTATTTTGTCAGTGACAGCTCTTTTCCTATAGAAATCTTGACAGAAAGTCAGTATTAAATCTCGGTGGAATAAAATGAATCGCTTTACTCTTAAACAACATTGAGGAAATATTGCACAAGTTTTGGACAATAGTTTAGTTCGAAAACCCAAGCATTTTCATCTCGGCAATTATGTTAATAAGCAAAAATGCCGCATCTGGTGATGCGACAACCCGCACGTGATCATAGAGAACTGAATACATCATCATATCAATAATTATTCCTTACTACCCTCTATACTAGTATACTTTATTTATTTGATAGCAGGAAAACTCAAATATTTTTTTTTACGTTCTCATAAAACAGCATTGAAGATGTGTTTTGCTAAAGATGCATACACACATATATATATATATACCTTTAACATACCTATATTTTGTCCAAATAATTCTTCAGAAAATTTCAAGAATATTGAAAGATACATTTTCAAAACACATTATTGTACAATATTTGCCCTTGGAAAAAGTAAAAAAACTCAAAAAGCGTCGGAAAGCTTCTAAACCTCGAAACATTTTTAGCCTCGAAATATAACACTGGAAATTGTATGGAATACGCTTTTAGAGTGCTTCGAAAACTTTCGAGCCAAATTAGACGCGAAAGCAACCTTCAAACCTGCCTTTGTATCCGAAAGTCCTAAAAAATTTCTGAAGGAAAAGAAAAACATACATAGCCAACTAAAAAGTAAGGATAGACACCACTAACTGAAAACAGCTGAAACGAGATGCGCAGTATGAACAAAGCGGTAAAACAAAATATTGGCTTATTTATCAACCAAAGAAAAAACGCCCAGTAGTGTCAAAACATAGTGAACAGAAGAGTGCAGGATCTTTGTTCTTGGAAAATTGTGTCATCAAATTTTATTACATTCAAGTTTGTAAAGCTTACTCGCAAAAATTGCTTGAATCTTTTTTCATTAAAGTTTGGTAAGGAATCAAAAATAAACTTTCTGTACCTTGTAACCGTATTAAGGCGAAAAGGATGTTATATAGAAAACAGCTAACGGTCAGAGTGGTAAAAAACTTCAAGTGAGAGAAATATTTAATTTTTCAACACAAATAGCATCTGCGAGCAGCAATAAGAAAAACAGATATTTGAGGAGGCTGTTAATGTAATACTCGTACATACATATAACTAGGAACAGCGAACAAAAAATCTGTATTTTTTTAAATATTAAGATTTAGGTTTATCCATACCAATGGCTTAGAAATTGATGCGAAGATATGGCTACTGATGATAGATTTTTTTACAGGCTTTTGTTGGGAGAAGTGCTGCTATAAAATGTATTCGTGGATATATTTACATACAGCAGACCAATAAATTATGTGCATTAGTCAGTTTGCCGACTTGTTTAATATTATATTTTTCTGTTGCAAATAAGTTTCAGAGAAAAAACGAGATAGCAAAGGTTTCCTCAAATTATTTTTGTCTTTCAGTAAGTGCTTGAATGTTTCCCTAAACATTTTTTGTTATTTTGAGAGCCTTTGAAAATATTAATAGACATTTTCGCACTCTGAAATACAGGGCTTTCAAATTTTACAGCCTTTAGTTTAGGATAGGTTGTAGCGGTTGTCACCTCTAGAACACGCTTAGGCTTGTAGCACAATGTGATGCCGGCCGGGGAACTTGTCCTTATCTTTCCTAATCAGTGCGAACTTTGCAAACATTTTAGAACATTTCTGGTTTCCACGAACTGAGATTTACCAATTCATTGAAAAATTGTCTACCTAAAATGGATAGAGCAGGACAATGGCACTGCAGGTGCAGGATGGTCTATTCTTCTTCCTCATCTAGGCAGCTACAGCAGATGTTATGTGTTTGCACACCTATCCTCTGGGCGTCTGCAGTGTCCCGCTATAACGGAAATCAGTGTCCTAAGACTGTGCTTAATTTAGCTTAGCAGATATTCTGTGCGTTAAGCGTTGAGAGTCGACCAAATTTTTCGAACAATTCTGCAGGTGGTTTGATTACGCCATTTTTCATTCGCTGCGTTTACAACTTCTTCAATGATAAGTAGCTCACATTTCTGGCTAGGAACCCTGTTTTGTGAGAGATTTTATCGCCGCCTGGCTATGAGTGAAAATGTAGATATCATCGCCAAGCATCGCATCACACTGTACCAGTGTCATGGTTTTTATTATTGCCATCAGTTCAGCCTGAAAAACATTACAGATTTTGGAGAGCCGAAAGCTGAATGAAATTCCCAGATACTCGGAATATACACCTCCGCTCACCCTACCCTCGAGATTTGGGCCCTCTGTGCATAAAAGGATAACCCTGTCTTACGTAGTTCTTACAAAATCCTTTAGAAAAATAAATTGATGAGAAAATTAAAAATTTAGTATGCAACTTTGCGATATAAGTTCAATCTATTTGAATTCGAAATTTTTACAACAATCTGTATAAGTGTTTTATAAATTTGCAACAATGGCTACCATTTGGATTATAATTTGCCTTTCATAAGCTTAACGTTTGTTCAACTAAACATTTATTAAATATACTGTTTTGTTTGTTGGGTTCCCCTGTATGCTAAACTGTACTATAGTGCAGTAACTTCTCAGCTAATTTTTGTTCACATTTGAAATTTTTTGTAAACATGGAAATCTAGAAAATCGGGATAATATAAGTACTTAATTTATTAAGAAAAAGCGCCTTCCTCATAAAATGTTTCTGTTCGCATGCTTCCGCAGCTCTTTTAAAATGCACATTCCAGGTGTAAAAATATGGCTAAGCAGGTTAAAGAGTCACTTAGGCGTATGCCTAAACACATATACACATAGCATATATGTATATATACCTACTGATGCACTCAACTCCACATACACTATGGCCAATGTAACATATAAGAAATATCGCGTTCAAATTCCAAACAGCGGCTGTCGCAACGAGTCACTAAAGTGCGCTTGCATTTTAAGCGAGTGGCAGAATGACATCAGCAAACGCCAGACATTATTACATTTGCCACTTAACAGCATCAGAAATAACAGTAAAACGTGGAGTAGGGAAAAATATATTTGTATGGTGGCAGCACGTTAACTGTCTGCTGTCACAAGTGGGCCAAATGTGTGCCACTGCAAGTAGCAAACAACACGTGTAAGCCAAACTAGCTTATGTGGCTACCGCCTGCCCAAGTGGATGGTGAAATGGGTGGAATACCAGAATAGGAGGAAAGGCCTATAAAGGTGACGGCGCTGCATTGACTTGCACTACATGCATTTCAGCAAAATTGAAACGGAAACGAGCATTTATGTACTGAAATAGTTTTGGCGATAGTCAACACTTTTCCTGTGTTCATGCTTAACAAGTTGTTGTTGTTCTTAATGTAGTTGAGTTATTTGGTAAAAGCAGCCGTGGCCGGAAAAGTTGCCTAATGGATGAGAGGTAATAGAGAAAATGGATAAGAGAGTATGTTCGAATGATATGTATGTGTATGCATGTGTTGGCCACAGGTAACAAAAATTAACTAAGGAATCTTCCAATTATACGAAGTTTACCTACCAACCCGGCAAGAGACTACTAAAGCTCAATTTCACAAACTTTGTTTTAAATATTCTAAATTGAATTCACTGTATGTTTCTTTCTTTGGATTCTTGAATTTATTTTGTTTCTACTTTCATGTGTAACTAGCAAATATCCGGCATGTGCTGCTCTGCCGTTAGACTATGTTCAAACAGACCAATTAGCTAACGCAATTAAGCTTTAAATTACGTCAATGAGTCAATGAGTACTAAATATTAGACCTACACAAGTAGTAAGATATTTGACAGCTGCAAGTGCCTCGATTTTGTTTCTGAAAAATTCGGTGTGAGGAGAATATAGAAAAACTTAATTTTAGAACAAATTTTATTAGTTTATAATAGATATATTGAACTGTTCTAGTCAATACAATAAAATTTTGATTACAGTATGTTCAAAAAAATGAATAAGCTGGTAACTCTTTAAAGTTTATGATTGCAGCAATAGAACAAATGCTGGTGTAAAAGCTAGTAAATGAAATTAACATAATAATCAGACTTTTATTTATTCCCGTATGTTTTTATTAATACTTTTTAGTTGCAATCTATTTCAATAATATTAGCAAACAGCAAGCGAAGGGTGGAAGGGAAATAAAATACATTTCGTGGACCTACAAGAATGGGGAGTAAGCCTCACAAAAAATCCCAAATAGCCAGGCTAGCAACCTCTATATTGGTAACTTTATGCTCAAAGAACTACCTAAGGCAACAACAATGATTCAATGGCAACGAAAAGGAAACGGACTAAGCGAATGAAACAAAGACACATTAGAGAACTGGTTCATGGAACATTATAACTTGGATAAACGAAGATCAAGAAATAATCCTAGAAATAGAGAATAGAAAAAAGAAAATCAATGGACCAAAGTCAATCAATCAATAATGGACACAAAAATGAAACCAAATATTAGTGAACTTCGAAATAGAAACGTCTCGAGTTCTACCAAATGCTTCAGACACAGATGGATAAAAGAAAGAGCAGTGAAGAGGTTATAATTAGGTTGATGTGAACACTAGAATAGGCACAACAGCTTTAACAGGTATAAAGCAGAGATTTAATGAAGAAGTATAAATGATAGCGGGGAAATGCGCACAATAATCTAAGAAATAACAACACTTTATTTGATCATGCCGAAGAGTACAAATATATTTTTGAAAATTCTCAAGGACAACAATCAATAATCGACTATATGATTACAAACAGACAGTTCACACCGTAAAATATATTGGATGTACGAACACTTAATTCGGCCAATTTCGGAAGTGACCACAAATTGGTATTATACATATAAGAAAAGAATTGGCTACATGTATATAAAAAGTAACGAACGATTGTCGCAAAAAATTACGTAAATGAAAATGATAATTCAAACGCAACATGGGAAAAAATTAAATCCAATATTTTGCAAGCATCAGAAGAAGCTCTAGACAAACAGCTAGTAAGCATTGCTAAGGCTAAGAGGAACAAAACTGTCTTCAACGAAGAAGTAAAATGGATAACTAAACATAAAAGCAGGCATTTTTAGACTACAAGGCAGCAAAAACAGGCGAAAGCAAAGAACGCTACATTGAACCAAGAAATTTAATAAGAGAATAAAAAAAATAAAAGAATCGTACCGGGAAATGTTTAGAAGATAGAAGTGAATGAAGCAATAAAAATGTATCCAATACAAATTAATAAATGGAATCATACTTTAAAAAATTATACAAAAATGGCACCACAATGATGGCGAGCCCGTCATTCTGTTATGAATCTAAACTCATAGTATACATATACAAAATGATCCACATAATTATCGCGGTATAATCCTGCTAAGCTCAGTTCAAAAGCTTTTCACTAAAATTTTGTTGTTCCACCTCCGGATTGTATATTTATTTTACAATAAATTATGGAAATGTTAATCGAGTTCGATAATCCTGCTTTTATGTATTTTGTTGACCTTAAAAAAGCGTTTGATCGAGTCAAACTTGAGGATGTACCTCAAATATTAAAAGAGAGAAAGACGTCTCGAGATATTCCACAAATAATCAGCGATCCAATACCACGAGCTCAACAAAAATAACGGTAAATGCACTAAGAGTATAAATTGCGCCACCGGAATACGGCAGAGGTGTCCGCGAGAAATTTTTTGGAAAAGCCTGTATATGATCTTGGAAAATAAAACACGAATCTACAAAATAATTGTAATAACAGAAGCTCGTGCAGAAAACATGAAAACGAAACAATTGCTACGGACTACAGAAATGCATGCCCTTAGGGTCATAGCTGGAAAAACAAGACTAGACCACATAAGAAACGAGGAGATAAGAGCACGGACAGGTGTGACCGACACTGCAAAATTCGTAAGAGCCAGAAGACGAGTATGAAACGAACACGAGCCCCTAGTAATCGGTTGATAAAAATAATGAGCTGCTAGAAGAAAGAAGACTACCTGGAAGACCACCAAACAATGGGCAGAAAGTTGGATATCTACGACATCTATGAGATATATTGTATAGAAATATACAACAATTTATGTGTAATTTCTCTAAATATGAAAATGTATTGATGTATCAATGTATGCTGCGTATATATATATATACTATATAATTGGCGCGTACACAATTTTTGAGGGTTTGGCCGAGCTCCTCCTCCTATTTGTGGTGTGCGCCTTGATGTTGTTCCACAAATGGAGGGACCTACAGTTTCAAGCCGACTCCGAACGGCAGATATTTTTATGAGGAGCTTTTTCATGGCAGAAATACACTCGGGGGTTGGCCATTGCCTGCCTAGGGGCGACCGCTATTAGAAAAATGTTTTTCTTAATTTTGGTGTTTCACCGAGATTCGAACCAACGTTCTCTCTGTGAATTCCGAATGGTAATCACGCACCAACCCATTGAAAACTTTACATACATATTATTGTATTCTAATTTTTGGGCAAAGAAAAAGAGGCAAAACCTATAATTCAAGATAATCAAGAAGTTTGACTTCTATTATTGGTCTGCAGTGAGGTCCATAATTTTGTTTTTATTTCCTCGTTCACTCCGCTCGGGAGCATAGGGCCTCGATAAGACTGTTCCATCGTACACGGTTCTGGGCTGTTATCTTTGCGCCGTCCCGTGGAATGTCGGAATCTGCTAGTTCACGCAACATCGACCTTCGCCAAGTGATTCTGCTCCCTTGCGAGCTCTAGGCCAGTGCCATTCTCGTGCTATCTGGTTGTTTTCTAAGCGTGTGTTCTGTTTATCGTCACCTTCTGCGTTTGATTTGCCATAGGATGGGCTCCCCATTCTTTGCTCTCCACAACCCATCATTGCTAATGGTGTTCGGCCAGAATATTCTACAAATATACCGATATGTTCATCTAGCACTTACATCCATAGATATTCATATTATTATATAACCTTTATTGTAGAAATGGTTTCAATTTTGTCCGCGATAGTTGTTTTGTTTTTCCTCTACTTAGTTTTAATGCCCGTTTATATCGTTTTGTTTTCATGATGTTTCATGCCATTAAACAGGCTTCACGGAGTTTCATAAAATTCTTGCACAAATTTATTGCCAACGCTCTAAGTCAACTCATTTGATTTCTGTTTTTTTGTTTTTTGTTAGATTACCACATATGTGGTTAACATTCCTACCAAAATGTTTCGTTTTAAAAATGGATTTGGACTTGCAAGAACGGTTTAAAGTTTGTAAAAATGGATTCAATGGTGCGAGAATTGTGGAAATATTGAAAATTATTTCGGCAGTGATGGTCTAAGAAACGATCGTGAGTCCATCGAGGATGACGATCTTAGTGGTAGACCCTTGGCATCGAAACGTGATAAAAACATCGTACAATCGAAAAAAAAAAATTGATCAGTAACTACAAATTAACTATCACACAGCTGGGACAGATTTGGCCTATGGGTTCGTTTGGGGCATTCTAGTTAATGATTTAAGATTACGCCGCGTTGCTGCAAAGTTGGTCCCAAAGGACCTGAATTCAACGGAAAAAAGAACCAGGTTGATATCGCCAAGGGAATGATGTCCAAGGTTGAATGCGATCCAACATTCATTAAACGCATCGTTAATGGAAACGAGACTTAAGTTTATGAGTACGACACGCTATCCACGCATCAAGCGAGTGAGTGGAGAGCTCCGAATAAACCAAAACCAAAACAACACGTCGTTTTCAGCCAGAAAAGGAAGCGATGCTCACGGAAGTGATACAACGGTATTGCACATAACGAATTTTTCCCGAAGGTCAATTAATAAAACCTATTGATTGGGCGTTATTAGACGTTTATGTGAAGGAATTCGTAAAAAAGGAGGGTATTATATGTACAAACAAAAGCTCATACCTTAGGTATCGTACCTTCCATTGGCAATACTATGCCATTTCATAATCAGTTTAACCAATATTTTCTTTCCCTTTCTTTAAGGCACCACTAGCCAGTATAACTGGCTACCACCACATGGGCCTCATTGAATTCTTTTCACGTGATAACGTCCTATAATTTGATTTAGCCGGCTGTCGTTACCTTGCTTGAACTGCGAGCGAGAGCGCGGAACGAACGAGAAAGAGCACAATCGGCCCCCACATTCGGCAACGTTCGACATCTGGCTCTCTCCTACTTGAGTGAGCATATATAATATATGTATGTATATGCGCATACCATATGTATATAAATTCACATATTGGTATTTGCATATGCCTTCTTCCTGTGTGCATGGTAATGAACCATTTCTCTGTTGAGAATAGAACGATGATAGGAAATGTAGGAAATGAAAGGGAGTTTTCGAGTGTTATGTGTCTTGAAAAAGTCAAATCGATGATGGTGCCTCTTAGTGTTGTTGACTTATTAACGTCTGATGCACAATCGAAATTGAACATATCTTTCATGAATTTGATAAATGTTTCGTCATTTTTCACCGTTGTGTAAATGTAACTTCACGTTTGTGTAAATGTAACATTGCGATTGCATTTACCTCCTTCTCTCTAGCCATACAAAATATCTAGCAAACAAATAAAATTAAAATTTTGTTTTGAAAATTGTAACCATTACATCAGTATTTTGTTATGACGTTGTCACGTTAAACTATCGTCAGTAAACCGACTTTACAGACAACCTCTTTTTTTTATTGGATACCTGATTGCTCACCTTTGAAATTGACTGGTAGTGTGGTAGCAGCGCATTTAGCGCCCTAATATTATAGACGCAGACGGCTCTATAGGCGTTTTGCGCACGCTTCTTCCTCAATATAATCCACTCGGTTGAGAGCAGCGTGCAGTAACATATGTTACCTTATGTGGATGATGTTATTCGTAGTGGCAATGAGCCACTACGTATGTATGTATAGATTTCATAAATATGTAAACCCACATATGAGGGACAGCTGATAAGTTCTCGGCCCAGGCACTTAATCAGTGGAAAGTATGGTTTTACATGTTTTATTTTTCAATGAAATCCTGTAAAGTGACACAAACTTTTCTTAATTGGCGCTTACAAGCTTTTTGGGTGTTTCGCCGAGCTCCTCCTTCAATTAGTGGCGTGCGTTTTGATGTTGAAAAACTTGTTCTATAATTTCTGGTGCTACATGCACGGATATTGGAACATACGCATTTCTGAATGGTAGTCACCCACCGACCCCTTCGACCACATAGCTACTTTTGGTTTTAGTATTATTAGCTGCCCCTTGTATATGCAAAATGTACATAAACTAGGTGATGACGGTATAAACATTGCTGGCAGAGGTGACTTCAGCTGGGCCACAATATTCACTTAACATATTCTGTGCACCTCTCGACAGCTTGCGGCGGCATAATCATAAAATACAAAATGTACACATTCGCCAAAGGGCATGCCGTACCAGTAAGAATACCGCTGGGATTGTAGTGGATGTTATCTGCAAATTGAGTAGGGCATATATCGACGCTTCGAGGTGGCAAGTACAGCTGGCAGTAGCTTCAACAGAATATGGCATGGGATGGTGTGAAATGTGGACAATATCTTTGACAATGAGTGTGTCATATTGGGTTGTTTTATGCAGGTACACCTACATATGTATGTACAAATACAATAGTATATGCCAATTGGGCTATAAATAAATAGCATACATTTGATGGTTGCTTGTTCTGAATTTAACTCCCAAGTTTTAGCACCGGGATAATGTGCTGACCTGTAGCTCTAAGTGACCAAAACTTGCTTATAATTTACAAACATTACAAGATTTATTTCGTATCTGAGTACGAGTAAAAACCAGTGATGCTAGACTGTGGGGTATTTTCCTAGGCATATTTTGCAATAACATTTATTTAGAGGGCAAAAAGGGAAATTTTTACATTAATTGAATTTTCTCGAATTCAACTTGGAATAATCATTCCTCTTTCACTCGTTCCTTCATTGCACACTCGTACTGTGCTCTGAGTGGCAGTTACTCAGGTAGACATCAATAAAAAATGTGTTTGAGAAATTTTTTAAAGTTTGACGTTTTTTCTATTCCGTGAAAATCCTGTAACAAATTTGAGAATGTTCTATTCATATTTATTTGACGTTGATGATATTAGCGTTGGCTACAAATGCAAAGAAATATGGCCAAATTTAAATTGGGAGTATGAAGTTGTATGCAAAGAAAAGTGTTTAAGTTTGTATGAAGTCCCTATTTTTTATAAAAATACAGAAAGGGGTTTAAAACTGTTTTATGGTCGATTTTTAGCTCTTGGGTGATTTTAGTTCCTTGGCCTGCCTGAGCGAGAAGCATCTCTAACATCAAAAATGCCTGAACGGAATTGACAAAACCAAATTTGCACGTAATTAGCTGTTACAGTAAAAGGCACCATAAACACCATTCACAATTTCAGCCACTTTCGGCTTGCACTTTCGCTTTTATCAAAGAACCAAATTTTCTATTTGTTGGCTTTCGAACAAACAAAAAACAGCAAAAGAATTTTTTGAGTGTGAAATGACAATGAGTATAAACTTTAAATTGTTTGCTCGATCCTTTACGAGATATCGATCTTTGCAGTCATCTATCAAAAAATCGTGTACTTCTTTTTCCCCAAAATAATATAGTTTCACTTTTGCCTTTGATGACATTATCCAAGAATTACGTTTTCTAAGTCCATGATTATTTTGATGATTGGAGACAATATTTTTTTGGGAGAAAATTGTTATTAAAGCGAACGTATTTGATCTGGTAACACAAGGTTTTCTTTTCAAGTGAAGACCATACTTTGCTCGAAAATAAACATGTATGAACATCTAACGGTATTTCGCAGCAGTAAAATTTCAGCAGTTGTAATATTGTGCTTGATTTATGGGTTCACTTGAGTAGAGGCACTCAGTTTTCCTACATTATTTGCGCATTACAACTGTGAATAAACACATTGTGTTTGGTCGGAAACTTCTTAATTTTGATAAAATGGGAAAGCAGAAAGATTTAACAGATCAAAAAAAAGGCAAATCTAAATCTTGACTTAAGAAGGACTTTCAAATCGCCAAATTTCCAAAAAGAGTGGTCAAAGTCTAAACGATGTGGATCTTTACGTGAAACAAGGGGCATCCAATGGTAAGAACTATAAAGGCAGAACTGAGATGAGATTGCATCAAATTCCGCCCTTCCAACATTAAAAATAAAAAAAAAATGCCAAATGTTGCAGCAAGCAAATCCACCGTTCGAAGCATAAAAAATTGCCAAAAAAACCTCTGACCTCTTTACTGAAAAAGAAATACTGCTCCTGTCAACAGGCATCTGTCAGTTGACTCCTGTCAAAATTTGAACGTGCTGCGTCAGTTAGTTTGTGTTTTACAGCTACCTTTATCAGACTACGCACATGCGCTCTCAGAGTAGCTTCTTCATACAGAATAGTATCTGAAGCAGCGGTGTTAGTTATCAGCGGAACCATCCCTATAGATATTCTAGCACGCCACACTTTGGCAGGCAAGATGGAACTCTGAACGGTATGGTAGAAGGACAGCGAGACTAGTACCCGATCTAAAAAAGTGGGTAGAAATAAAGCACGGTGAGGTTAACTAATACCTCACACAGTTTTTGTCCGGACATGGGTCCTTTCGCAAGTACTTGTGGCGAATGGGAAAAGTGAGCCTACCAAACTGCATATATGGAGATACTGAGTATGATGATGCGGAGCTGACCTATTTTAAATGCGAGAGGTGGAACCTAGAGAGAACAGCTCTGCAACGAGCTATTGGTGTATTTACACCTGAAGAAGTGATCGAGAAAATGATGATAAGCGAAGAAAAATGGAACTCCATCGCAAATTTTGTGGAGGATATTTCTCCGAAAAAAGAAGCGTGAAATGGAAACTTATGTTGAAGAGCATTGAGTGGGGGTGGGGGGAAAATCCAAGAGAAGAGGAGCGATATTTTTAGTGGAATCACCACACACGTATTAGCGACGGTTACTATATGGTGCGAAGGCATTTTTAACCCAACCTCACCGCCAAAAACAAAAAGCAAAAAAATGGAGTGATACAAAAAATAACATTTATAGTTTCTTTCTGGCTAAAGTTAACCTTAGTGCCTTCTCTTGAGTATCAAGGTACTTTTGATCTCATTTATTGTAACCATGTAAAAAATTATGAATTAAATTAACCATATTCTCATATTATTCTCATTCCTGCGCCTGTGATATATCAGTATCGTCTCGCTAACATAAAAACTATACTATCCTACCTCAACAAATAATTGACGATACCTCCAATTTTTTCATTATATCGTGTCGGTTGCGCAGGAGGAGCGTAATCATGGGGTTTATTAATTGTATTTTGTATCTCCATGTTGGCCTCCAAATAAAGCAATGTGCATTTTTATGTCACCTCCAAATTGCAGATGGTATTCAGGAGAAGCTTTTTCATGGCAGGCGTGCAGGTGTAGGTTTGCATATGCGTGTCGAGGAGTGACCGCTATCTAGCCCGAGACAAACCATAAATTAGGACCGAAAAACCACTAAATTACGGTCTCAGTATATGTAACTGTGGTAAAAGTATTAATATAGACTATAAATTTTATGTTGTATGCTCGTATGTATGTGGAAATTTTATCAGTACCATCGCATGTTGAGTTAATACCAAGTTAATACTATTTTCATTTTTAAAGAAGTTACATTCTATTAGGGTATATTTTTCTTGGCACGCACTTGTAGGTATGTATGAGGTGAGGTGCGGCAATTCAGTTGCGATAATTTAGTTATATATCGGCAACTGCAACACTGCTCCAAAGAGAGGGCGCCTTCTCTTAGTTTGAGTCGACATTTCAAGTGGAATAACATGTTTAGTTTAGGTTTTATGCGTATTTTTCGAAAATCACTTTTTCTTCGAAATATTTGAGAATGACCAGCGAACAAAGCCTTAAGTGGGTGACAAAGGGTAGGGAGCAGCCAGTGTGAGCGAAATTGTCCAAATAGTGACTATAGCCAATGATGGTTTTTTTTTTCGATGAATGAGGCATTATTCCGTGCCATTCCGGCGTCCTGGAGGTGCAGCGAGTGCGCGAATTCCGGGTGCGGCGCGAACTTACTTAATTTTTTGTGCAAGTGTCTGATGGAAAATTGTGTTTGAACTGTAATTCGTTTGTTTGCTATTATATTTTTATTGTGAAGTGCGAGCCGTTACAATTTGAAAATGGCGCGCAAATTAAGGTTATTACGTTGATTTTGTTTTAAAGTGATATACAGTGAGGTGACGGCATATTATTTAGGAATAGAGATACGAGAAATAAATTGCTTTACATGTAAAGGGTTTTCCAATAAGAGGTGTTATTGGAGATCTTTTGCCGTAAAAGATCAATGGTCTCGTTGCTTATGTGGCACGTAGCGCCGCCTTGTTGAAAATAAACGTTTTCCCGATCAATACCATCCAATTCCGGCCATAAAAAATTGTGAATCATCTCTCGATAGCGCAATTCTTTCACCGTAACTGTTGCTCCAGCTGCATTTTCGAAAAAGTAAGGTCCAATGACTCCGCCGGACCGTAAACCGCACCAAACAATCACACGTTGAGGATAAAGAGGCTTTTCAACAGTAACCGTTTGATTTTCTGAGCTCCAGATCCGACAATTTTGCTTGTTAACGAAGCCACCGAGGTGGAAATGGGCCTCATCACTCAAGATGATTTTTCGATGGAATTTCGGATCATTTTCATGCATTTCAACGACCCAATCAACAAAGGCACGACGTTGTTGATGATCGGCCGGCTTGAGTTCTTGTATTAACTGGACTTTATAAGCCTTAAGACCCTAATCTTTATGCAAAATACGGTGTAATGACGTTTGTGGAATGCCTAATTCCAAAGAACGACGAGGAATACACAAACCTGGGTTTTCTTCAACACTTTCGACTACAACAGCAATATTTTCGGCTGTTTTTGAGCGACGTGCACGGGTTTTATTCTTCACTTCACTAACTTGACTAACAGCTCGAATTTTTTCACCAATTTATGTATTGCGGTCCGACAAGGTGCTTCACGATGACCCAGAGATGTTCGAGTTTTACGAACCGTCTCTGCCAAATTTTTACCATTTTTATAGTGAATTCGAATAATTTCAATGCGTTGTTTAAGGCGTATCGTTCCATTTTTATTAATGGCGTTGTTTCTACTTGTCAAATATCAAAAAATGACAGCTTCAAAAGAGTTTTCTATCGAAATAACGGGCTATTCAAAATAACACCTGTTATTGGAAAACCCGTTACATACAAGTATGTATCGCGATATAGAGATCAATCTGGTGTAGGCACTTATATAAATAAATTTTAGACACCAGCAGCCAATCAAATTGTCTCGCCGCAAAATATTGTTACCATGTTTCGATAACAATTCAATGGCAAAAGAGAAAAATCTCGCAAATAAACACTATTGCCACCATTTTATATTAAAACACAAACCCAGCACAAACACGCTGTGAAAGATGGGTGTGGAATGGGTTTGGGTATTGATATTTGTATAGGATTTTACAAGTTTTTAGCTGATGTTTGCGATTAAACATCCTTGGCGGCAGCAAATCGAAAATTGAGCTTTGCGGGAAACGTTATATGAGATGAATGGGTGAACTTCGGAGACTTATCAAGGGTATTTTCAATCCCAAGATCAACATTAGAGATTCCTCTAGGGAGACTGTTCTGAAGGTCGATAATAAAATGTGACTTATCACTTTGTTGACTCGTGTTTTATTGAAAAATTCCTGGAATTTAATTGCCACTTGTATTTACTATACATGCATACAAATATTATTATAGAAAAGTGTGTAAAGATACAAAGGACTCTTATTTGAATTCATTCCCGCCTACACATATAAAATCTTATACATACACATATACATAACTATAAATACCAATACGTGGGGCACATTTGTATTCTTCATTGCGTGCATGGCAAAGTGGACGAATATTTCTTTATCCCTGCACGTATATATGCATATACACATTTACACATACACATAGGTATTTGTATATAAATTATAGACTCGCAAATTCACATATTGTCCAAACGCTGGAATGTATTTTTAACAATAAAAAGAGCAAATACGTACATATATGTGAATTTCTCTCCGGGGAGTCTTCAATGCTGCCATTATGTCAAAATGTTTTGCGCGCCATTTAAGGGAAGCCAGCGAACAAAGTGTACAAATACATATTTACTTATGTTTAAAGTGGATGGGGCGGATGGTTGGAAGCAACAAGATAATGATTGCTCTGTGACCGTGACACCATTTTAATAAGGCAAAAGCAAGAAGCCGAAATAAAATATAAAGGAAAATAAATTAATGACGCTGATCTGCCGCCAAAATTAATCTCAATAAAAAATATATTCTTGCATTTTTGTTTTCGTTTATATTCATGGCGCAATATATTAATGATTTAAATAAGCTAAATGCTTTTCCAGTTTCAGCGTTAGAAAAGAAGGCCGACTAATAATAACCAGTCAAGTTTGAGTCTAAGGTATCAAAATTACATAAGTTTATAATTAAAAATTTGAAAGAATTAATAAAATTGTATATTTTTTATTGTACAAAGATAATACGATGTACAGGGTGGGCCATATAGCGTTTGCTTTTTGAACCACCTATTTCTTTGAGAATGGTAACACAAATGGCATGTCAAATGTGTTCATAATTTACTTAAAGGTTTGACATTTACGAAATGGGACGCTATACGCTTAAACAAAATTGGAAAATATTGAAAACCTGTTTCCAAAGTGGTGAGTCTTCTTCTTCTTTTCTGATTTTCACATCGGTGGCTTCGTCAATAAGCAAAATTGTCGGATTTGGGGCTCAGAAAATTCACACGTTACTGTAGAGAAGCAAATGCATCCACAACGAGTCACTGTTTGGTGCGGTTTTTGGTCTGGCTGCATCATCGGGCCATTTTTTTTCGAAAATGAGCGAGGAGCCGCGGTTATAGTAAATGGCGAGCGTTACCGTGATATGTTCAACGAGTTGTTTCCAAAAATTGAAGAGGATGACATGGACGACATTTGGTTTCAACAGGACGGTGCAACTTGTCACACTGCCAAAGTTACACTCGAACTTTTAGCTACCGTTTTTGAAAACCGAATAATCAGCCGAAATTCCGATATCAATTGGCCGCCTCGGAGCTGTGATTTAAGCCCTTTGGACTATTTTTTGTGGGGAGCCGTTAAGGACAAATGCTGTGCGAACCATCCAGAGACGATTGATGCTTTAAAACACGAAATCGAAGTTGCCATTCATGAAATTGGAAATGTGCTTAAAAATTGGGTTGATCGAATGGCCTAATGTAAAGCCAGTCGTGGCAGTCATTTGAACGATATTATTTTTCAGTCATAAATGACAATGTTCAATCTTCAAAATGAAAAAAAAGTGTAAAAAACTATTGATTAGTTTTTTTTTTATAGCCGATTCAAAAAGCAAATTTTACATGGCCCACCCTATACATTCACACTACAAATTGCAGAGCTGCACTCTGACAATTGGTAATGTAAATTATTGCTTAGAAAGTTTAAATTTAATAGCCGCTTGAGCCTATTAAAACAGAAATTTGTTACTTTAATAACGCGTAATAAATTAATTACTCGTACATTGTTGCTGCCCGCTAATAGAGGGCTGGTCGAGGAAAGAATCTCCTAACTCTACCACCTCTAACAGAACCAAATCGATGCAATGGAAATTTAACCAGCTTAGCCTGCGAACCGAGTTCGCCTTAGTGTTCATACCGGATACGTTGTAAAATTAAATTTGTATTATATTAAAAAATGTATCAGCTATTAAGTTTGTATTGGCAGACTAACATTGGCAGGCCAGTTCTCAGGCCAAAGGAAAATGTCATATATATTTTGGCATGCACTCAATACAATTTTTTTTTTTTTTTGTAATTTTTAATCCATTTATAGCAGTACAAAGTATGTGTACTAATCCCTGCTTGTTTCACAACATATTAAGTAAAGTTGCTAGCTTTTCGATAAATATATATGTTTGCTGTATTTGCGAAACGTTGTTTCAAAATTTGACCACAATAATTTATTTCTGGTTAACTTGCGCTTGCAGGTGCTTAACATAACGACGTTATGATGTTTTCAACAGATGCAGCTCCACGTATAGGAGCCTCCTGCTAAGGCAACTAAAAATTTTTACCCCAAAATGGTTCAGATTTATTGAAAGATCGCGGTTCGCAGAGATCGAAACACTTATTCTAAATGCGGGAAAAAAGCAAGTAAGGGCTCTACCTCGCAAAATAAGATTTAAAACTGTGGGTTCAGTGCAAACACTTTTAAAAAGTAAAGGAATTCGTCAATACATTCGACTCTAAAACAGTGAACCAAGCGCCAACACTTTTCGTTTGCAGTGATTTAAAGAGCCAGTTAGTTGGAAGCTCGATTTTCAATATATTCCTACATTTATATAAGCAGAAAAGGAGCGAAAAAGATGAAGCAAGTATTAGACAAAAACTAGGGATATGATCCTTAGAGCTCTATAGGTAAAGTATTACTAGGCGAAAATTTTAATATAATATTTCCCAGCTTGAAGAAGAAGTTTCAGCCACATTATGTTTTTTACGTCTGCGATTCTTTTCAGCGCTGATGTAGAAATAAGTTTTTTGAAAATCGGTTAAAAGTACTTGGCTATTTACTGTTATTTTTATTTTGGCTTTTAATGGATTTCTAGTTTCTTAAGTAATTTTTTACATAATTTAATCAAAATCCGAGCCCTGGCGATAACTGTTCGAAAATGGAGTCCGACAATGCAGTGATAACTTGAACGGTTAAGTCTCACAGCTTTATACTTAGTTATTTACTCGCATAAGCTTCAGCCAACTTCAAACTTACCCAAATTACAGAGGTGCGCACCACGATTGACCAGCCATTCAAAACTATGTAGTGTCAGTTAGGTCACAGAGGACAACAAGTAGATACGTAGTCGATGAAAATACAGATCTGTCAAAACATTGTGTTGAGGACAGTTGTGCTGCCTGTTAGCGAGCATAATAAAATTCTCTGCCACCAATTTCTGCTACAGCAGGAGCCATACTGGAAGACATACCCCACCTGGATCATTTGAATGGGTTCCGCCTGCTACTAACCATCTCGCACCATCCTCACCCAAACCAGTTTATCCATTATTTGTATCCCTCAAATTAGTATAAAATACTCTCTCGCTGAGTATAAAAATACTTGCTATAAAAATATACATAAATAAATATAAATATTATATTCGATATGTACGCAGGAAAATGTGGTTACTTTCCACGATTTAGAGAACACAAAAGTGGCGTCATTCACAGTACCGCTACTTTGTACCTGGTGAATTTGGCAGAATCGGCTGGCCTGAATGACGTCAGGTGTGAAACAAGCCTTTCCATGCAAGTTACTGATTTGTGAATCAAGCAGTGAATATTTTGATTTTTAAATTAAACAAAATAATAAACCTGAAGTGTCACGTATTAAATTGTGAAAGCACGAATGATAATAAAGTCTCCAAACGAAACTTTTTTTCTTGCTTTCAACGTGAACTCCCCTATCCTCCTCTTTATTTTGTTTCTATACTGACGTCACGCCCATGAATAGCGAAATCTTAGCTACTTGTCCATTTTATTTGTTTTTCTTGCTAGCTTTTCGTGTATTTGTTGTGAACAACGTCAACAAAGGCAATTAACAGCAGCAAAAACGCATCAAAAATAAACAAGAAGTCGGATTTGTAAAGAGGGAAACAATTAGTATTGCCTTGCAAATTAATTAATTTTGAAAGTTAAGGTGAGTCAGACGTGGCAAGTAAAGTGTTCTCAGCAAGTCTATCGAACTGAAGAATTTAAGAAAGTGGGTTGAGCTGGGTTTCGCTCAATGTATATTTAAAGCAAGTTTTGAAAGAAGTTTTTATTTCTGCAATGTGGCTCGAATTGAATCTTGCTAAAACCAATTTTCGGTTTTTATGCTGGGGTAGACTATATTTGTCGGAATTGCTTTTTTGAATAAATAAAAACGAAACTGATTATAATGAAAAGGATTTGGAGAGGAAATAATTGTTACCATCAAAATAGTTTTATTATTAATTGGTTTGCTAATTGAGCCAATATTTTATTAACATCAATATTCCATATCTATTTGCCCCCAATGCCACACAGCGAAACTCGAATGGGTTGGCAACACTTTCCAGAAAAGGAATACCTGCTAATACGCTAACTCTAACAAGTTGAAAGTAATATCCCCTTTACATTGAACTCAAATGCATAACTTAAAAGTTTATCCAAGGCTTTTGGCCGAGTTTGTGGCTCTTTGATTGGTTCGCGTTTGTTTAAACCTTTTTTTTTTTAATTTTGTCCTTGAAATGTCAAAAAGTGGCATTTAGGAAATGCGAATTTATATGGAGAAATACGTGATTTAACTTCACACGTAAATGTATGTAATATAACCTTCCGAATAGATCTGCTTCTGATAAATGCAGTCAGACTATTGCAGAGAAATTTCCATTTAAATATTGAAGAAACCTTTCCTTAACTAATATTCGGGTATTCACATTGAAATAGAAATATCCCTAATTAGTTGAAAAAACATAATCTCCGCTGTACCAGGAGTCACCTAAACATTTTTACCAAAGTTACGGTACTCACGCGATTGGCTCGAGTATATTTCATATTGAATATCTGTGCAAACTTTTCGATAGGGTGCATGTTAAGGTGCTTAACTCTCGCCCAAACTTCATAGTTGTAGCAATATCTATCGATATATATATCGGGTGTTTTTGAAGAGCTTGAGAACTTAAAATGACAATACAAACAGAAATATTTTTGGAATGAATTTGAGAATTACTATAATCAGGTGGATAATTTCATGGCATAGATTTTTTTAATATGACACCCGGTATGTGTTTGCCGCGGCTATGAGTGGCATGGCCATTAGTCTACGCTTACTATTGGTAGGCGCGCTGTATGACAAGTTACGCTATCTTGTTGGAACCAAATGTGGTCGATATTTAGCTGATTAATTTTTGGAAACAAAAATTTTGTTTTTTCTAAGAAAATGTCCAAACTGTGAAAGCGTTGCTCTGGCGTCAGACGATTCATGATGACTTGCCAAACCTTACTGAACAAAAATACCAACACAGTTTGCCATTCTCAACTGTTGAACCATAGTTATCGATATCGACAGTTCTCATGCAGCTGACATTTATTAGGATGGACCAAACAAACTGTTTTCATTAATGGTACCCCCTAAATTTGTTCTACTCGTATTGGCATAAAAGTGAGACTCCTATTCGTGCCGCCATTGAATTCGCATAAGAAGAATGTAACAAAACGATATATGTTTTTTTAACATAATTTTTAAATAGAAAAAAAGTGAAACAGTTGTTTTTTTTTTATGGAAATTACAAGAGGAGTTTAAATAATGTAGGCCTGTAAAGATTTTATACCATATTTACAGAGCCGTATATTATGTTTCAGTGGTAAGTTTCAAAGCGTTAAACTTTAAATTTAATAAATCTAAATAATAGGTGACTAATTTTTTGGCTATAGTATGATACAAATTTAGGGAGCAACATGAAGAAAAAAATATGTTTCTTTTGGGCCAACCTAATACTTACTTATGTATCATATGTACGTATGTCTGCAGTTTTTGATTACGTGTAGTCAGCCAGCTTACATTTGTAACTTATATAGGTATTTCCACTCTAGTACAATACGTAACGGTATGCGCCAGTATTTACGTTTGTGTATGCGTATCTCATTTTGTTATTTATTACCAAGGAGATAAGCCTTTTTTGTGCATCCAAGTTCATGAACCTTTATTATTTTGCACATTGCGAGGTAATCACACTGACTGGCAGACCAAAAATCGGGCAAAAATGCAATCAGTTAGGTGTGTGTGGGGAGTACTTTCAGTTGTACACTGGCTGTCTGACTGACAGACAGTTGAATTGCTCTGGCGACCATATTGGCACAAAACATGCTAGGTTGCAAACAAGCGCACTACAACTACAAACAACACGAGCAGACAGCGTGTTGAAGGCGTACCAATGAAACTTGAATAGATAATAGAACACAGATTGATAAGTGGAATGTGCGCTGACAACCATGCTAATGAGCTAAATATGTCTGAGTAATTTAATATTCGATCGCATATATACATACCTATAATTGTCGTGTCAGGTACACATATGTATATGTATACTCGTATTAATATTTATGCATATGCAGGCATACTTATCAATACATATATAATATGTATATTTGCATATTTGCATATTTGTCCAAATAAATGTGTATATTAAATATTTCTAAAACAATAAGAAGATTTGAGAGGTTTTGTGATAACGCGAAGACGAATTATGAAGGAGATGAAACGATGACATAAGTGAGTTAAATGTAGTTCTAAATAGTCCAGCTCATTCTCATGGTCTTTAGCGAATTAAGCATGTATGCTGCAGATTGGCAAACGCTTTAGTCCTGAAATGATTCTATGCTGCAGCAAGTTTGATAACCCTATACGTCTGAAAGAGTGTGTGTGCTTTATTGAGCTTTGGCAGTTAAAGGGACAATTACGTTCCACATCGTATATATACATTTTTCGAATAACTCCAGAGGGGAACAGGTTTTGAAATAGACGGAGTAATTCAATATTTCAATATTATATTACCTCTGATATGGCAGCCACCTTGACGCTGTGCAGGGGCTTTATCGAATCTCAAAACGGATCAAAACACTAGGAAGAATTGTCGTGCAAACGGTAACTCATGTCTGGTACCGCTTGAGAACGATGACCAAGAGCTGCCACCTCTCAATCCAGAGTGTTATGCGTCACCATGCCCATTTTATGATTTGCAGCCAGGAAGTAAATTCGGCTGTATTTTAATGGAGCCTCCTCAACATGGGGCGAATTGAGGAGTAACTGTGGCCTTACCGCGGCAAGGGGCGCTGAAGCGGCGTACCTTTGAGATCCCCTAAATATTTGAACACTGCTAAGCTTGCCTTGTCAAGCAGGAAGTCGTACGAACAAGATGAACAAAAAAAAATCAAAGCCAAAAAACAGAACAAAACAAAAACAATAACGACAAAAAGGGCAGGAAGCAGCTGGGCAAACCTCTGCTTGCGGGGCTCAAAGAGGCGGAAGTGTTGCTTTCTGAGGAACACGCCCCCGAGGATGATGAACCATCCACCAGCCGTGGGGTGTACCATGAACTAGCCCTATATGCTGAGAAAACTACTGGGTCAGTCACCACAGCATCTAAAACAGTAAAGCGAGGAGACCCGCGAAGAAACGTTACCGTTGGTTCTCACCAACCAACAACGTCGCCGTTGTTGCCTAGCACAAGGCCGGATACATATCGGGCTAGTAACCGACCGGAGGTGTCCCAGCAGCCAGATCGGGCGCCATCTCTAGCAAGCAGGAGCCACAAACCTCTCCGGCACTCAGAGTCCGGGAATCGTCTGACTCAAACAGGGGAAAAGGTAGGTGCAGGAGGGGCATACGCCCGACGTACCCGCCTTCACGTTGGACGACCCCTACAGGACAGGGTTGAGTGGCGCGGGGGTGAAATGATACCTGTGCTACCTGGAGGAGGGCAAACCCCCAGAAGCAGCTCGCCAATTTGTGGAGCAACGGCCCAAGAATGTGTCTGATCTGCCCACGGAACATCGAACAGGGAAGCGGGAAACTAATAGCTGAGCCTGCACCCGCTGCAAAGCGGAGATGCGGGTAGATCACCCCGCAAGCACCTAATTCTAAGAGGCAATTTATAAGTTGATTTGACTCCTCTCATTAGGCGATGGGCATCAGTTTTTGTTACGGTATCTGCTGCACTCTGCCAATTCATTTTAAACTGTTTCTCACTTTTAATATTTTTTTTAAATCTTAGTAATTGTCCAATATTTTCCACTAGGGCACTATTGTGAACAGAAATTGGCTATGATGGTACGATGCTACGTCGGACTAGAAGAGAACTTAGCCTTTATGTTGTTTTATGAACGGCAGCAAACGTTTTGCAAACACTCTTTCTTAAAAATTTCTTGATTTCTTTATAATATCTGTGGCAATGAACGTTTTGCTTTTCATACCACACTAGCAGATGGCTTGGCTAACCAAACATTTTTTATGGCACATATCCAACATTTTTATCCTAAAGGACTCCTACTCTTTTTTTAGTTGCTGCGTAATGAATCTGTTTAAAGCCTCCTTTAATGCATCGTCCTTTACCACTCAGCGATATTTGTGAATATCTAGACTTATACAGTTTGTATCTTTGTATCACTCTTATTTGGTTTATCATTTCGATTGGGTCCTATAACCTTTTTACATTATCGTAAACTTTCATTTTGGTACATTTCTTGGGCGTATCTTTCCGACATACGAGCCTGTTTTGTAGCATCTCGAAGTGAAAGGTCAGTTTATTTTGGAATAATGATACCATTCTTTGGCTTTTGTTTCCGAAGCAAATCCTTTTGTTCTTCCACTGCCAGGCCTTCGTTACCGTACTTTTCGCGCAATTTGAAGTTTTTGCTTTGGCATTGAGCGACAAATAGCCATTTTCTTGCTTTTGCGCACAATTTTCTCCGCAAACTCACATTAAACCGAATACATTTTAAAGAATACGTAGATGTTGCCAAAGTGAATGCGCGAAATTAATAATGACAACACTATGAATATGTATACTCATTATTTAATTACAGTTAGTTTTACGCAAGTGATGAGGAAACACCATCGACTAGTTTTCTTCGTATCCATTCCTTATAAATGTCTTGCTAAATTCGGCAAAAGTGGTCCGCCATCATACCGCAGCTTTTTAAAAATTACTTTAATAAATGTTTCACAAACGAGTTGTTATTTGATAACTTTTAGTGCAGACACATATGACAATCGTTATGAAATGAAACAGCTCTCAAGGCAAGTGCGCTGATTTGAACCTGATTATCTCCACAGCTTGCGCAGAAATTAACACAAAATATGACTCGAAGATATGAAGCCATTATAGTTAATGTTGGTGACTATACATTTTGCTGAATATATGTATTGCGTATAAAATAAATATTTTAGTTTAGTTAATTAATTTTTTTGAATTTTTGAACTGAAACCTCTAATATGAACTACCCTGTAAATTCGTGAAAGTACATCGAAAAATTACAGGTTGATGCAGTAGTTAATAATTCATACAAACAGCCACAAAACAAATTTGCCTTCAAAAGTAAAATATGTAAAAGGTTTGCATGTACCCTTTGCATTGGCCCTCGAAGAACTATGTAGTTTGCCAATTATTCTCATAAGCAACAACAAAGTGCTAGTTTCCTAGTCTCACAGTATTTGTCAATTACTTGTATACTAATAAGCTGTCTAGCTTTATGGCTTTCAATAAAACACTGTCAGGTTCAATCCACAGCCAGCAATAAAAAACGAATCACTGCCTAATAAAGTACAATGCAAAAAAATATATTTCATCAGCAGAAAAAACGAAAATTTAGCCACAGCCAAATAAGAAAAAACAAATAATGCACAACCGCAACACCCAAATCTATAACCGCACCGAATCAATGAAGCTTGTCAGGCAAAGCGCAAACCAACAAGTCGAAATACAAGCAACAGAAGTAAATATAATTTTATTTAAGTTCATATGTAAAAATGTATGTACTGCAAAAATGTGCATATATCCATACAAAGCGTTGAAATGTAAAGCAGCAGGTCTGCTCATGTCAGTGACTATTGCTGTTGCTGGTGCTGCTGCCAATAACAGCCAACAACACTCGCGATAACCACATTTACAAAGCCACGAGAGTGAGCAGAAGTCAGCAAGAAATTTACATTGGTGAAAGAGAGCGAGGCACATACAAATGGTGGCAAAGACCAAACCAAAACTGGTGGTCTTATGGTATGTAGAAATGTAAGCGGGGAAAAACAAAGAAAAGGAAAAAGAGAAAACCGAGCGCTCGGACGGGTTAACATCGAACTACAATACATATAAAATAACAAACATACACACATATGAATGTGCTTAAAATACATAAAATATATAGTAGTGAAAATAGTGTGCACGTTTCCAAAATACGAGTACACCTACGAGCAGGAAGTGTGACTGCTGTTGCGTTGTGTTATTTTTGCGAAGCTTAAAATTGAAAGCAGCCCCCACAAAAAAATCCCACTAGCTACTACTAAGCAAACCATAACAACGGGCATACGTGCGTATGTATGTATTCAATGGGCAGTCAATGGAAATAAGCACACTTCAAATATCAAGCCCAGATACTGATGTTCGAAACAGCATTGCCACAACCACTTTCGTCGCCCCTACCGGTTAACCGAAGGGCCACGCAAAGTAGCATCGAGGAGTGTATTTTATTAATGTTTGGCTTTCACTTTTATTTTTGTGATAAATTTTATCGAGTCACAACCACAAGGCGTGTTGGTCGGTTCCTTTGTTGCTCTGTATTTGGCGGCATGTGGACAAACGCAAGCTTAGTCGTTGAGGTTTGCGCGCATTCTGACGTAGCGATTGGGTCTTGCTTCTCTATCGTTGTAATTGTGTTCATTTACTGATTGTTTTTTGTTTGCAGATGGGTGATGATGAGCAAGATTCGATTACTGTGCGGTGTACAGTAATTCGATCCCATACAAAGGATGTACAAAACAAGTAGGGAAAGTAAAATTCGGTCCAAGTATACTTTAATAAATTTAATATGGCGGAAAATTTTTGGAATCTAGCAAATCATGAACAATGAAAGTAATAGCTTGTAACATCCGACGAATTGAGAGAAACTTAGTTCTAACACTTTTTTATACCCGTACACTTTTATATGCACGGGCTTTCTGTCCGTTCTCAATAATATGTATGACTGATCTAAATGAGGTGGGGAGCAAGTTTTATTTATCGAGATACACGCATATTATTCTTTTTTTGGTTTCATCATTGGTATAAAATTTTATTCATTTTGCTTCTTTTATAACATTGACACATGTAACTTTTTTTTACTTTTTGAAAACTACCGTTATATAGAACGATCATCATTCTAAGGTGTTTTGGTATATATATACATGATCCGTGATCCGCTATTCAAGAGAAAAGGTACGATAGTTTTTTCTTTAAGTTACATTTTCAAAAAAGCAAAAATGTACGTTCAAGGACACATACATAGATTTATACACACCAACAAATAAGCTCAAAGTATCTTAAATTTAAGATGAATATTTACAATAAAAACAAAATACATAAAACGATCGCACAGCCCCTTATGACCGGAACTGACACCCAGGGTTCCGAAGGAAGTGCACTACTAGTGGTGAAACATGGCACATTGGCTATGCAAATGGAGAACCGAGTGAGTGTGAGCAATACACCATCGCCGAAACGATCCGAAGCAACTGAACAAGTTTTGTAGGATGTGGAGATGGCGAACAATCTCTCAGTAGACTCAGATGGATTTCTGGTACCGAGTAAGACAACGGTGAAACCTGGTGCGAATCTGGTAAGTACCGTTAAAAAGACTGAAGTTATTGGAGATTCGATCGAAGATGCTGGTCAATCCGCAGGGCAGATCAAACGAAGAAGACAGAAGGCGAAGAAAACCGAAGCATTAGATAAGGTAAGTACTCAAGCTCAGTGAACTTCGACGCCAGTAATCGAAACAGGAAAGCGTGGCAGAACAGAGGATTCCTCTGTAACGCTGCACTCTTCCGGAAACGAAACGGGGTCTGTGCCAACGACCAGAAAAAGGAGAAAGGCAAAGAAGAGGAAAGTCGAGACACGGGCCGAGATTGATCGAACACACCATGTTAAAAGAGCTATGCTAGGGAGATATCGTTGTTGCAAAAATAAAGTACCTGAACAGTGTTGAAGCTATCATAGTTTTGCCCTACCTACCCTACGGCTCGTTACACCCACCTCCTTCGAGGGAGCTAAGAGAAGTAGTCAAGTATGCAGAATCCAATAATCTGGCGCTAATAGTGGGCTGTGTTGCAAATTCAATGAACATTGTATGAGGAAGCAGCAAATGCAATCCTGGAGGTCTCAAGTTACTGGATTTTATCCTGTCATCTGATTTGGTATTCAAAACACTGGTAACAAACCTACTTTTGTGACCAAAAGGAGACAAAGGGGTGATTGATTTAACCCCTACCATTAGGTCAGTTGGAAATCAAATCAACCGATGGCGAGTTTTGGAAGAGGACTGGGAATTGTTACAATATCAATACCTTCCAGTAGGAATCCTCGAAATGTGGACTGGGACAGGTATGGTGAGCTTGTAACAGAGCGATTACCAAACCTGAAATAGAAATGATTGAAGATGCTACTGAGAAATTAGAAGGTTCTTTAATCAATTGCTTTAAGGAACTGTGCTAACTCAGGCAAAGTAGAAAGGGAAAGCGGTTCTTTGGTGCAACCCTGAACTGAACTTAATAAGGCCTTAAAGACCCAAACAGAAGAGGACTGGGCTAATTATCGACTTACACAGGGAGAATATAAGAAAAAATTACGCAATGCCAAACTTGAATCCTATAGAAATTTCTGCAGTAACGTCGAAGAAATGAGGGAAACAGCGAGACTTTGTAAGGTCCTTCTTCCAGACTGCTCAGTAAGGCTGGATTTCATTCGAAAACCTGATGGTTCATACACCATTTCCAAATCGGAAACTTATTATTATTTTTTATTTTATTCTAGATATAATTTGTGGGAGTGTTGGATTTTTCTTTTTTTGTCATATAAATCCCTAACTGATTTTTGTTAGCGGAACGGGCCGGAAACTATACCTTTTGTCTTTATATGTTCTTTGCTGTAGTAATCAAATTTTTGTTGGTAGTAGATATGAATAATGGCTTTTGTTGCGTTACACTACGTTCTCAGAACGCAATCATTATCTATTCAATTTAAATCTCGTATTAATGAAATCTTTGAAGTACGAGTAACAAGCTAATAAATACGAGAACGTTGAAGCAAACACTAAATGTATGTACTTGTACGAGTATTTGGAAAAGGCAAATACAATTGGGTAAAAACGCAGAAAAAAAGACAAAGATAACGGAATAAAAAGAGAAAAGTGAATGAAGCAGTGGTGATTACAAAAGTGATAACAATGGCCGGGCAGCAACAGAAACATATCTAAACCGTTTCAAGATGAGCGAACGAAGCGGAAGACAAATTCAAAAAGCGTGAATTACTCCGAATGAAAATTTTAGCGTCGCGGTACAAAATACATAATAAAAGGCAAAAATAGCAGCGGATCGATATGCCTTCAAAGCAACAAAAAGCATTAGGGAAAACGGTAGTAAACACGTACGAAAACGGCAATGGCGGAAATAAAGTGCTGGCTCTACTCCTTAGGGTAAAAATAAAACAAATTCAAAAACAGCTACGCGAGAAACAGTTAACAATAGTTGGCGCAACACTTGTAATAACTACGCTGAATCAAAGGGCAATAAGCCAAGATCTTCACTTTTTCTGAACAATTGCAAGTGAACATGAATTGCAGACAAGCGTTTAATGCGCTTAAGTATAAAAAGCTAAAATTTACAAGAAAAATGAATAAAACATAATCGCTAAAATATTTACATGCAAAAAAAGAAAAACCCAACGCAAATCAAGCATTAGTAAAGAAGAAGAAATCCCAAATAACAACACACCCACAAAATACCCGTCATGAACAAGCATCAGCGGGAAAAAATTCCAGCGTAATACCCAGTTTCAGCTACTGAATTGGTTTAGCAAATAGCAGCAGAAGTAACAACATGTAACAATAATAATATAAAAAAATCACCAGCAGCAAACCACAATGGAAAAGTAAACAATATCCCAAGAATTAAAGGATAGTAAAAGAAAATGCCGCAGGTCTTCAATATTGATGGATTGATGGACACCGAGAAATTGTATTAATCTCTGTTCACTAACATCCATATTGGCGTTATTATTTTGCAAATATCCCACTACTCTGTGCCTTCAGGCCGGCGGGCCAATTAAAAGATCAAAAAAATCGATTTTTTTTTTTTTCCTGAAATCAATAGCTTAGATATTCAAGAACATGAGACACAAATTTTCAGAGTTAAATTCCAAGTAAATATTTGCAGAGCTACAGAGCGGAGCGTAGTGCGGCGTCGAGCAACCGTGCGCTTATTGTTGTAGTTTGAAGCGCGTTTTCTCGGCTTTTCATTTTCACGATTTTACCTAATTTATGTACACGATTGCAAAAAAACTAAACGAGCTATCCATTTCATTCAAAATGCGTTATCTTCAGTATTGTTTTCCCTTCTATGTGAACTAAAAAAACATCCAAAAACTTTTTTTAAGCGACTTTTTTACCCAGTTGAAGAGTTTTTTTTTCCTTGAAAAACCACTTTTTTTTCTATTTACCTTCCCCAAAAATTCGAATTTTACGTGTTTCTCCCAATTTTCTTAGTTCACATCGAAGATAATTACATCAAAATTAATAATCTTTTTTTTTTTTGTTTTCAGATGAAAATTGCAAGTTGTATCTTGTACAGAAGTTGGATACTTCAGTGGCAAGGCGCTCTGGGAATCTATTGATAACTCGGCTTACAATATATTGTTGGAGATTGTACAAATTTTTTTTTTTAGTTCAAATATATATTAAACTATCCCCAAAACTTCATTTGGCTAATTGTTTTTTTTCTCATCCTACAACGCTTCGCGAAAACTACTGAATTTAGGACATCTAATTGGCCCGCCGGCCTTCAGTCAGATTCGCTCATTTACGCATGGACCTTATTTCCATATAAGTTAATACCGTATTACCGAAGAAGTTTATATATTATTTATATACTCGAATCAGGGTAACCGAGTGGAAACACGAATTGTCGTTCAGAAACTTCATTGTTCAAAATAGGATATGTACATATATTGCCAGGGATTGCAGACATTTTATTTTTGGATATAAAGTTTACAAGCAAATCAAGTGCTCAGGGTTACATTTTGATTCTCCAGTTTCCACTTAGAAAACCGATGGTGCCATTATATCACTTGTATAGAGGTAGGCAAAGGCGCCCATAGTCCTGATATTGGTAGCACGTCATAATTTTGAAACCACAAGTTACACCACATTCATATTCACAGTTAACCCTTTCGGTCCGAACGGGACTTATATGTCCCGGCAATGTTTGAAGATACCTACAATTTTGATGGGACCAAAGACTTTTATTTCACCCATTGCAACTATTAAACATATAAAATAATTTGTATTTCCGTTAGCGGCTTTCCGTACCGAAAGGGTTAAGGCACACATACAATATATGAGTATATGCATAAGTAGAGCTTTCGATTTTGTACGCACATATTCGAACAGCTTGACAAATGAGCAACAAGTACTGCACACCTGTTCGATGAGCATTACTCGAAAATTTTCGAGTGTATGCTCGAGTATATCGAGCTGTGTCGAGTAATTCAATTTTTTTGATTATTTTCACTTTTTCTGTCCCCCTCTTTTTTTATGTTTTATAATTCATTTATACACAGTGCTAACGTTGTAAGAAAACTTATTAAAAAAAAAGAAGTTGTCTGTAAAGGCGGTTTACTGAAGATAGTTTAACGTGACAACGTCATAAGAAAATACTGATGGAATGGTTGCATTTCTCAAAAGGAAATTTAAATTTTATTTGTTTGATAGGTGTTTTGTATGGATATAGAGAAGGAGGTAAATGGAATCGCAATGGAATGGGTGAAGTTACATTTACACAAACGTGAAAAATGACGAAACATTTATGAAATTCGTGAAAGATATGTTCAATTTCGATTGTGCATCAGACGTTAATAAGTCAACAACACTAAGAGGCAACATCATCGATTTGACTTATTCAAGACACATTACACTCGAAACACTCCCTTCCATTTCCTACTTTTCTTATCATGTCATATCGTAGAGAATAGATTCGTACATTTGATATGTCCATATGATTTGTATGCATCTTTACAAATAGATTTCTTCTTTTTGTTTCAATATTGCGCGAAATTGTATATAGGCATAACATAACATAACATAACATAACATAACATAACATAACATAACATAACATAACATAACATAACATGCAGTTCAAGCAAGGTATTGCTGCATGAGCAAGATATCGACGCGTTGTTTGGTGTGTGCAGCCGGCTTTATCGAATTATAAGACGTTATCACGTCAAAACTGACAAATCAAATATACCTAAAACTGCTTTATACCCACACGGAGCTCTAGTTACAAGGGGTTTTGGGGTTCCAACCCAAAGGATAATGCCGAACTTGATAATAATACTGAACGATTTGCTATAAACAATGGTTTGGTTTTAAAGAGTTCCACATTTAAATTGATATCTTCAAGCACTGCGCATTTACGCAAATGGACGCATTTTGCTGTACAGATCATTTCTATATTTATTGAATAGTAGACTAAACGTAAGATTTCTAAACGAGTTTTAGACTTTAGTCATGAAGTTGAGCCGAAAAAATATACCTGCTGTCAAGTAGAAGTACTGAATTGGTTTACTATTTCTGCAACTCTTCTTACAACCACCTTCGAAAATGTAAGATTATTTTTAATAGACGAAGTAGACTTAAAACACATTTAATAACTACTTTTATATGACACCCAGAACATACCGTTCAACCTTAGAGTTGGTTTTAAGTAGCGCCCACATAATTAAGCCACCTTATCTTTTTCTAATATTCGCAATATTTTTCACGTTAAATTGTGTTCGTTAATTTTTTGTAAAAATATGGCTCAAAGTAAAGTTCCAAGTTATGTAGGTATAATATCCACAAAAAAGTCAAAAATTTCAAAAAATATTTATCGAAATTTTCAAGTTTTTAATCAGAACCTTTAAAAAACTTCACGGTATACAGTTTTAAAGCCCATTCAATTTTAGTATAATAAAGTTTAAGCTAGAAATCTCGCGTTGATTTTTTTTGCATATGATGTTGAGAATTTTCTTCCATTTGGAATACTTTGCTTGGAAGAAAATGCTGAACGTCATGCGCAAAAAAATTGTCAATCAATGCGATTTTTAAGCTACGTTAAACTTACAGTTTATAATACTTTGCTAAAAAATGTTCTGAGTCGCTGGAATAGAGATAGATATGGTGATTTTTAAGATTATGTCACTTCGAATTCGAGTTTTTTTTGTCTAACTTCATTAATACAATTGAGTATTCTATGTATGTAGTACAATAACTATCGATACTTTTATGAGTGAAACTCTCCAACTATTAGAACAAGTAATAAGCAACATTAAAATCACATTCTTACAGTGGCAATCAAAATAAGCCACGCAATTGCCATTATTGACTGCAAAAATATATTAAAACTAGAATTGCTTTTCAGTAATTTCTATTAACATATTCTTCTATACCAAAAGAAGTAAACAACGTACATACATATATCAGACCGTTAAGCGGCTCTCAGCGAATTCGAAAGAATCTGCTGATGGACTGATGTAACCGGGGCATGACAACGGTTTATTTACGAAAAACCTGTGTGTGACTACGTATGAAAGAGCGTATAGAATTCTGTTGCCGAATACCCGGTGACGTGGCAGTTGAAGTTACTCCCACAATATCGTTTTTCACCATAGCTGAAGGCCAAACCTCGTAATCTTTCGTTGTTGGTTTTCAATTCACCATTGCTCGCTAGAGAATTCCGGCTCTCGCCAATTTTTATGTGAAAGCAACAATTTAGAGATCAAGGGACTTTGTTTGCAGCCGCTTAGATAGCAAGCGACAAATATAAGTTAGAATATTTGTTTATTATATTTTGCGTACTTTAGGCGGGATGGTTTGACAAGCAATAGAATTAAATAGTTTGTCAAAACGAAAAAATAATGCAGTCCTGCTAAAACGCTAAGCGTTGGTGAATCGAAAGTAACTATTGTATGAGCTCTAAAATGGCATGGAAATTGTAAAACGCGCAATCGATTATGGACAGAGATGCTTTAGGAACCCAAAATTCTACCCGAAATATGTGACAGAACCACCTGTGCAGAGCAGACAACGTCGCAAGAGCTGTTGGCCTCTGTACGCAATGTTAAAAGTATTTTTGATAACGAAATATGTAAGTCAGGTGTCCCCCAGTTATTTTCTTACTCAATTAAGTATCAAATATGTTCTACTTATTGTATGGCTGTATTTGTATTTATTTGTATTTATTCTATACATACCTACGTTATATGTTGTTAGTTAGCATAAATAATATTTAGTAAAGTTAAGGAGAAGTGTATGTATGAATATATACGTATACATCCGGGATTGCATTAGTACAAATGTGCCGAAAATCGCAGGAGTTGCAAACTCGGTATATACAGAATATGACGTATGCTCTATATTGTAATATTAAAAAATTCGTATAAGCATCTCAAGTAGATGACTGTGTAGTAGAGCCATAAAATCGGTGCGGGAGCGAATCCACCGAAATTTCTTGAGGAAGCAAAAACTCAAAGCTAGAAAGCAGGACATGTCTTGAACCCTGCAAACCCCCCGTGCGCACGGGCCTGGATAAGGAGATGTATGCGAGTAGTTATAATGCAGCACAAGCTTTGCTAAATTAATTGTACTTAAAAAACAGTGTGCCACCTTTCTATTTCCCAAAATAAACTCGAATTTTTTGTATGTAATCTTATATAGAAAATTTAATATTTGTTTGTTTGCAATCAAGGACATAAAATGTTAATGCCTTAACAATTCAGAAAAGTGGGCGGAATCAGTAAAGGAGGTATGGCTGTCCCCATATAAACCAATTCCTTATTATTGTATAGTTTCGATATCATTCATGGTGCAGTATTATGATTTCGCAGAGATGTATAAAAAATCAATACCCAAAATTAAATGGGGAGCGGCGCCTCCCATAGAGACTAGTTTTAATATTGCATAGTTTCGAAATTATTTATGGTTGAGTAAGTGAAAGCACTAAAAGAATGTAATCCAATAATATATAATTTCGACCTGCGCACTATCCTACAGATATGCCGTTTGATTGCAAACGACAGCAGTTCCTCATTCAACTTGCGTTATCAATAATCATCAACAAGCCATAAGGTCAATTACTTCGAGTGAGCGAATCGAATTCGGAAAATCCGCGTTTTCCACATGGCCATGGCTGTGTATTCTTGCGTCGGTCAGCCAGAAACTGATTGGTTTTTGCCAAAGACGGAAAAATAAAATATTTTTAATTTAAATCATTACATTTCAACAAATGTACTCATTATAGGTTATAACTAAACAAAATATATCTTTCAGTAAAATTAGTTTTTCTGTGGAAGCGACGCGCGGGGTAAAAGTTAATTTCTAATGAAAATTACACCTTTGACTGCTAAAGCTAAATTCAGTATGAAAGGAAATGCCTAATTTGGGGTTCAACCGAACTTAACTGTGCATGCTTTAGTAAAATGGCGTAGTTATAGGTAATGGCTTATTACGATCATATTTTTTACTTTGAGATAGTTTGGAATATTTATTATTCGATTAGTCTTTTTATCAAATCTTAACTCATTTGCAATGTATTTTATGTTGGAATTGAGTGCATGTTTTGTTAAGTTTTCTTTATAGTAGGACGAGTTTGTTTGTTTGTTATTATTTGAAAAACAAGGTTCTTATTTACTAAACTAGACTAACGATTACACTAAGTTTTGTCAAGATATAATACTTCGTTTTTGGACGGATTAATACCAGGAGGCGCAAAATTAATCACCCGTCGGAAGATTTATAATTTGTGCAGCTGCAGTATACAAACAGACAAATAATGGTGCGAATAATGATCAAATTAAAGATTTCTGTCACTCAAAATCATTTATATCTACTTATATTGCCTAGAGTATCTGGCCGATGGGAGTCAATGCGTTTACTATGAATATGGAAAATTTGGCCAGCCGCGATCTAATTCGCTTCATATTCGGAATGAGACTAATTGCACTACACATAGTATATCCAGTTGGTTGAATTTGAGTTATCGCATATCTTTCTTTCGTACCAAGGCTTCATATTAAATTCAAGCAAGTTCTTGTTGTTCTAAGTTGTGCTGGAAGTTACCATTAATCTCTCGACTTTACTCTTTTTCAACACTCCTACCAACCTATTTTGGGCCAAACTTAACTTGTGTACCAATTGCGGTAAGATATATTAACTTTCATCGTTTTATTGTGGGCGGAAGGATGGAGAGATAGACATAGCTAAATGGACTCTTTTCTTCATTCTGAACTGTTGGCGTATTTAATCTCTATCGATCTTAATTTTATTATGCTAATAACATAGAAGCATCAGTTGATCAAATTTATAATACCCAAGTTCACTGGTGTGTATAGGTAAAAATGTAGTCATTTATTTGTTTATGATACCAAGAGCATGTGATGGGTTTCCTAGGCACTTTAAGTAATAAATTTATAGCTAACTTATTTTTCTTAAGACGAAGTTTTCTCATTTTGCATACCATATATACGCTTCATACATATGTACATACATACGTACGTGCCTACATCATACCACTGTGGACTGTTTAACAAGGACCCGAAATGTTCCTTGAAGTGTCCTCCCGCTGGTGAGTAGCAAACAATAAAAGAAATAAATTTTTATAGTAAAGTATAAAAAATAATACACAACGGTTATCGCAGCCTGTCATTTTCATAAGAGCAGCACTTTCAGATTTTCAGAAATTTATATGCATTTGAATGTACATAAGTCTGTGCGTAGACACATAAGGTCGGTATGCTTTCTATGGGTAGTATTCATATATACACATACGTTTGTGTGGAATGGTATATGAAATTGGCCCTAGTATGAAAAGTATTTTATTTGCTTTAAATTTATTAGTGTAGTTTTTATAGCACACCGAACTGGAGGTACACTGGCAAAATGAGGGTACATAAACTCACTTATGTGCTCTCGGGCACATGGATAATCTTGCAATTTTGTGGCATTTTATGTAGGTACTCATATACTAATACATATACATACAAATGAATATATACTCATATGAGTGTATGCATATTTTTATTGTGACCGTATACATGTTATGGCTCCAAAACAACCAAATCAAAAACAATATGTGGCAACAATAATGTCAAATGTTATTACACATTAAATTAGTCAGGCGTAGAATAACACGTCGTGTGCGCAACCATAACTCACGCATTCCTGCACATTTAAATTATATAAAACTATTGTACACATAAACGCGGTACAGTTGAAGGGACTCTGCGAATAAGTATTCAGCAAATTGTCGCGTGTCCTCTTTCCTACTTCATACATACACTTACATTTACACATGCATGCACTTATGTACATACGTTGGATAACAATTTCATCATAAATTTCGTCATAAAAAACTCTGAAAGTAATTATATCTTTAATTCGCAAAGTATACTCGCATATGTGTGTGTGTTTGTATGTATGACCACATACGAGAACACCTTTATCGATCGCGTCTGCGACCACGGCACTCACTGCATGTTGAAATATTGCATTTTCTAATTTTTCTAACAACCGTGCTCAAGTAAGTATGTACATATATTCAGAGAAGCATGTTTTATGTACACATGTGCATATACCTACATACATTTACGTGGGCAAATTATGGGAAAAATAAAAACTAGCTCAAACCTCAATTGGGGTAAGGGAAAAATTTATTTTTAAGACAATTAATTTTGTCCCCATGCTTCCGCTAAAACTGCCAAGATTTTCATAACTACAGGGTGAACGATATGAAGTGTTACCAGCTTCACACTGCTTGTATTTGTAAAACAGCTCATGACATCAACGTCAAAATTGTTCTAATGACAGTTCAATATATTGTTTGTAAGCCATCAAAAGCGTTCACCCTGTAGATGCGCGTAGATAATGAAAGCTTCATAATCCATATTTGTTGTTTTAAAAAAGCATATACGTCTAACGAACTGAAAGCATTTGCACAAAACAAAAGCTTCAATGAATTTTCAACACCTTCAAACTTTCATATTCTTGTTATGTATTGTATATTTCTCCTCGTGGTAGAAGCATCAGGCAAAGGATGGTTGGGTCTTATTAACATCAAATATTAATACAAATAACTTTACTGATTTTAAACATTTCTAACCCGCTGTCCGTCGCGTGGGGCGAAAAAAGTCCTTTATTCTGTGTGGCTCAGATATTACGTCGTTATTATGAAAGACAGTCGTTTAAAATTTCATCGTTTCCTCGTTACCTACTACTGTTTCGGCAACAAGAAGCTAGCATTAAGTGGTGTTTAGACGAGGAAAATAATGACGAAATAATTGCCGGCATCGATGGTGCACTTCTTGGTGTTGTTCCACAAATGGAGCGTCCTACCGTTTTAAGCATAAAAAACTGCTAGAAATTATTGAGTTTTACAATCTTACTAAAAACGGAGATCCTGTCGATAGACTGAAATCTAACTATTCAGTAACCCGTTCTTATTCGAGGAGGCCATTTCGTTTATTTTTTCAATGCTCGATATTGGTTGTACCTATAAATGTTTAAATACTATTTCGACACTTTGCATACGGAGAAGAATATAAAATGCAAGGATTTCATTAGCGTTTGATATTCTCCCTAATTGAAAGTCATCATGCTTATCACAGCAGTGGTTTCTCATTTAGCGTTTTACACAATTCTCTCACGAACAAAAAATGTACAAAACAAAAAAGCCTTGATGTAAGTTCTGTTCTCGGAATTCAAAGAGACAATATACAAGCTGATGTGCCCATTGCAAAAAAAATTATTTGTCCTGGTCACTGCCAAACAATTTTCATGGAATGCGTAGAGTAAAAATCTTCAATTTCGGTCGTGAAATTTGTATGCTTGTTGTTGCTTTTAGCAATAAAATATATGTTCATATATGAATTCGTTACCTCTGAACTTTTTATAAGTTTACTAAGATATAATTTATGGCGTCTTTTGTAAATTTAAATGCGAATAAATGTGTTTTGTTAAGTAACTGAATGTGTTTTTTATTTAAAATACATCTAAATCAAATTCTTGTTAAAGTAAGCTACTAATAAAATCTAAAATATTTTAAATGCAATTAATTCTGTGATAATTAAAAGACAGGTGTGATTGGTGTAATTTACTTTATTACTAACAAAGTACTATACCTATGTGGACTGCAAAGCGTGATATAGACGGCTGAGAAAAGAGCTTGATTTAAGATGTTTGATACAACATATCAAAAATTTAAATTTGGGGTCATAAAGGCCCCCACGCGATGGATAATGATAGTAAAAGTAATTTTTAAAATAAATGTAGTTTTATATCATGACATAGTGATTAATGGCTAATTAACTCCACTAACCAACGACTGACTTTTCGGCCGGCACCACACAGGCAGGGTTGCCAAGCGTAAAACATGATTGTGAAAATATTGGGAAATCGAGTTTCAAAGTTTATTGCTTTAATTAGTTGCGTTTCCATGAACGCATGGCATTCTTTATTTTGGTATGACATAAAACTTTTGATGTTCGGGAAGATATCATTTCTCAAGGGCATTATTTTGTTAATCCCCTTTTTTCTTCCTTCATACGGAACCTAAATCAATAGATAATACATTAATTGAAAGGCAGAAATTAGGTCTAGTATAGACCGTCAAGAGCAACTTAATTCCGTCCTGAAAAAAATCTCATAAAACCCTCCGCCGTTCGGAGGCGGCGGAAAAGTGTATTATATGTATATTTACATATACCTATATTCTTTTTTTTAATTTACGTTGGATCAAAAGTTTGAAAACTTCATGATAAAGGTATAAATATTGGTGTTTTTATTGTAAATTACACATGGGAATATTTCTACTTAGGTACCTATATTACCGTCGATAGGATAAATTGATTTATAACACTAAGAAGTAGAATCTTGAATGATTTGTCTGGGCAAAAAAGATGTCAATGCGCTATCGAAATCAGTTAGCAAGCAGAAAATTTTTTGGAGCGTGTGAGACAACACGTATAAAGAAATATTGTTAAATGTAGCATTGCATGCAAATTACGATTACTAACAAGAAAATATCCTAATTAAGTTTTATTTTGTTGCGCAAGAGGCGGAAGGGTTTTGCTAGTAGCAATGCTAGATGGAGCATAATATTTGTGAAGTCTAGAATTTGTAGCACTAAAAGAAAAAGATATCTTGAGTACCAAAAAAACAATTAAAAGAGACCATTGAAAATTAAAATATGGAAAAGTTAATAAAGAATAGAGAAATTTGAAATGCTTAACATTTTAAGCGTAACATTCCAATTATTGTTCTTTGGACCAGCAGTCGATATACCGATAACCAATACACTTTACAAACGTTGCTTTATTTAAACCTTTCTGACGTTTTTATAAAGTGAAGTTTTTAAGGGGGTCTTCTGGTCTCCAGCGAAAAAAAAATCGATTTTTTTTTTGCATAATTTTGTTGTATGTGTATGCGAGAATACGCCACAGAAAGGATTTTTTGAAAATCGTATTTTTTCACATTTTCACCGAAGTGTACCCTCCTCCGGCCGTTTTCATCATAAACTTTATCTTTAAACGCGTTTCCCCAAAAATCGTGTTTTTTAAGCATTTTGGTCACACTTTTCATAGTAGTTATACTCCGATTTCAATGGTTTTGGTCTTAAAAGGTTCGGAAAACTTACCGCTAAGTTTCCCCGTGTACGATTTTTGAAATTTTTTTTCATTCCATTTTTATAACCTTTTAAAGTTCAAAAAATTAGCAAAAAAAAATTTTTTTTGCAAATTGTTGCATAACTTTTGAAAAAAATTTAAAAAAAAAAATCTGTCACGGGAAAACTTAACCAGGGCAACTCTGAAGACAACGCATATCTAATTTTTGCTTTCTGATTACCCAGGTGGAAAAACCGTGACCAAAATGGAGACCTGTTTCGTTTGGAGGTGGACGTCTTCAGCGCCATTTCAAGGTCGCGGGTGTTAATTTTTTTCAAAGTCAAAACCATTTTTTAAAAGCCAAGACATGTACCTTTAAAATAAAAAAAAAAAATTTTTAAATATTCACAGGATTTGTCACAATCAATCCCCAAAAAAACCCTTCATTTCAGGGCCTCGAGACCAGAAGACCCCCTTAATAAAGTATATTCATATAAACTAAAATATGTGGTTTATAGCGAATTCTACAACAAATCGTTCTTATATAATACAATATCGTAAAGTATGGGAATTAGTTCCCGTAAATATTTTTCATTTCATTGTCTTTGTCATGAAACTCACGAAAGGACTCTTAATAATAAATTTATTAGTTCCAAATTTTCACAATGAAGCCAAAAGAAATTATTTCTGCCATCCATGTGACTTCTTTCATAGACGTAATCTGTTTAAGGATTTATGATAGATAGGAATGATGGACTTAGAAGCATTTTCGTGTTTAAAAACCCCATCTTATTGGATAGTCGAAAAAGTCTTTTCGTATTTTGTCAATAGACATCGTTGGAGTCATCTATCTCCAGTGGTACCAATCACATTGTGTCATATGACATTTTAAGCTTCATTTAACCAAAAAAATTAAATTCGGAGAAGTTGAAAAAAAGTTATAGCTGTTCAAAAATGAGTGAAAATAATGAAGAAATTCGCTATATTTTGAAATTTTTGTATAAAAAAGGGAAGAATGCCAAGCAATCCACCAATGAAATTTGTGAAGTTTACGGAGACGATGCTGTATCACTTTGTGTAGCACAACAATGGTTCGCTCGCTTCCGTTCTGGAAATTTCGATGTGAAAGATGCACCTCGCTCCGGTCGACCTATCGTTGAAAAAATCGATGAAATTATGGAAAAGATTGACCAGGACCCTCACATAAGCTGCCATGATATCGCCAAGGCACTAAACATTCATCATCAGACGGTTTTGAACCATTTAAAAAAGGCTGGTTACAAAAAGAAGCTCGATGTTTGGGTACCACATGAATTGTATGTGAAAAATGTAATGGACCGAATTAACATCTGCGATTCTTTGCTGAAACGAAATGAAATCGAACCATATCTGAAGCGAATGGTAACAGGAGACGAAAAGTGGATCAAATACGACAATAATGTGCGAAAAAGATCATGGTGCAAGGGTGGTGAAACTCAACAAATGGTCGCAAAGCCAGGATTGACGCCTCGAAAGGTTATCCTGTGTGTTTGGCGGGATTGGAAAGGAATCATCCACTATGAGCTGCTCCAGCCTGCTCGAACGATTAATTCTACACTTTGCTGTCAACAACTGATGAGATTGAAGCAAGCAATCGTAAAAAAACGACCAGAACTGATCAGCAGAAAGGGCGTCGTCTTCCATCAGGACAACGCTAGGTCACACACTTCTTTGATGACTCGGCAAAAACTGGGAGAGCTTGGCTGGGAAGTTTTGATGCATCCACCATATAGCCCTGACCTTGCACCATCGGACTACCATTTGTTTCGGTCAATGCAGAACTCCCTTAGTGGAGTAAAGTTGGCTTCAAGAGAAGCCTGTGAAAATTACTTGTCGCAGTTTTTCGCCGAGAAACCACAAAAGTTTTACACTGGTGGAATAATGTCTCTAGAAGAAAAATGGCAAAAGGTGGTCGACCAAAATGGTAATAATTTGGTTTAATAAAGTTCATTATAAATATAAAAAAAATGAGTTGAAATTTGATTAGAAATACGAAAAAACTTTTTCGACTACCCAATATTTTCTTAGTTGATAGAAATTTTGTTACATTTCTAAACAAAAAGCAAAATGCACTGATCAGATAACGACAATTTAATTGCAGTTTGAGGAAAATGCGCTTTCATTTTGTGTTCCCAACGGAAAATTAAAAGCTTTCATAAATTACACGCAAACATATTTATATTGTTATGTCTACTTGTATGATTCTATGCAATACTCGTGTAAGGGTGATGCATCTACGCATGTGTGTGTTATAAAAGGTTAGTTCGGTGAAAGAGGCCAATTGTTTTGCCTTATATTCTGCTTCTATGTTATACTTACTTCTCCTTCAGGCAACTGCGAAAGTCCTGTTGTGAATCGGTTTCCTCCGACGATTGCTGCGGATGTAGTAACAATGATTGTTGCTGCTGCAACAACTGTTGCTGAAACAACTCATGTTGCTGTTGTTGCAATTGCTGTTGCTGTTGACAAAATGTCTGCAACTGTTGCTGTTGGGTTGGTGGTATGATTTGTTGCAATTGCATTTGTTGTTGGTTCTGCTGAGCTGGCAGTTGCTTCTGATATGGGTGTATGCTGTTGTGATTGATGTGGCACAATTTATTGCAGTTGCTATCCAGTCCATTGTAGTGATTGCCATTGAAACGCTGTAGATACTGCTGCTGCTGCTGTGGTTGTTCCCTTGCCGTTGACAGGTGTGATTGCTGCAATTGGTTGACTGTCGTCGCCGATAGTTGTTGCTGATGCTGCTGTTCTAGTTGCTGTTCCGCAATATGTGTCGCTGAGGACTGGTTGGTGTTATTTTGTTGCTGTTGAAGCTGTACCTGCTGGGACGGACTATTTTTGCCAGAACCTGGTGATATTTTACCAGCTAAAGCATCGAGCGAACTTAACATTATGTTAACGCTTTGCTTAGGCGCTCAATTTTTGTGTTTGCGTCTGTCGTGTTGGCGAGCGACGGACAGTAAATCTTTTCAATGATCAATGAATATATTGTCTTCTTATTTTAATCCTCACTTCTAGCTCATACACCAACCAAACGCAAACGCTCATGAAATCAATAACGCTGCAATTCTTCAAAACAATGTCAATTATATTATTTTCCTTTCCACGAATTCTCTTTTGAATTTCTACGTATTCTTTGCTCACTTAAGGGTTGGGTTCACCGATTTTTTCCCTTTTACCGATTTTTACTTTTAGTTTCCGTTATATTCTTCAGTTTCCTTTTCTAATTTTCGCTTGAGTTGATATTTGTACAGTTTTTAGAAATTTGCTCGTATTTGCTTTTGCCTGAAGGAAAAGTATATAAATTTTGAAATTTTGGTATTAGTATCAGACACATTTAAAATGTAGTTAAAACGGAAATGAGAATGAATGAAAAACTAGCATTGTGAAGTTTTCAAGACCCCCTGTGTAAGCAAGGCTTCAATTCCTAAAAATAATCGTTTGCCTTTGATGAAAACTGTTTTTAAAGTGGTATTTTTAAAAAACACAAGAAAGTGAAAGAAGTAAAATAAATAAAATGAGTTTTTGGGTCTATCTAAGGGAGCAATTATTGAACATGTTTATTGGCATGTAAAGCTGCAAATAGTAAATGAAATGATTAAATTTCATTAGTTATTTAAACACATTTTTTATTGCTATCGGCACATATTTTTAGTAAGCATCGCGGAATATTTTTTTTTAATAAGAAGTTGCTGAAAATTGCATCTATATAATAAATCATCATAGTGAATTTAAGAGTTTCTAAGTTGGGTCACAGATAATAAATGGCAATTAATTTTTATACGCTCAGACGATTTTTATATTACCAATTTTCTTATTTAATCATTTAGCATACATTAAAACTGTGTATACTGCAGGGATGTGTAATTGATTCCTTTATCCTTCGTTAATTATTTGTGATAATCATGTGTATTTGATTTCAACGCAACAAGTTTTTGTATTTATTTATTTATTTATTTATTTATATATCTAAGGAATACAATTATATTCTTACTAGCTATGCACTTACAAGTAGGATCTATGAGTTTGTATTTGACTTGGGAGTAAATTTTTCAATGCCGCTCCAGTAAGTTACAAGTCGACATCTTTGATATTATTGAGTTCACTCAATGAGTGCAGTCATAGCATAATTGAATTTGTTCAGTTGCACATGAAACACGTCAAAAGTATATTGAGAAGTAATCTTCTTAAGATATCAGTGCAATCAATTTCACTGTTAGCACATTTAGTACAAAGGAGCAAGACAAGAGTATTCTTCTACTGTGTAGTGATGTTAAATTCAAAAGCTGACATCGAGAATCGTATGAAGGCAAAGAAGGATCTGAAAAGTTTAGCGGTCGTAACGTAAATTTTATAAAAACTTTTTTTATGCGCTCAATCCTTTTTATGTAAGTGGATCAGAAAGGCCGCCAAATAAAAGCGGCATATCCATGCTGTGTACAACTTATTGATGGTTTCCATAAGAATCTGAGAAATGTATACAATTACGCCGGGCAACGGCTAACATAGCGTAAGCATTCGGAATTTAATCTATACTATAAAAGTGAATGTCTGTACGTTGTCCGCGCATCACTACGAAACGACAACACCAAATGACGTAAAAATTTGTACGCATTCATATTTTCACCCAAGAAGGTTATAGGCATGTTTTTATGATGGAACTCCCTTCCCACAGCCCCCCGGCAGCGCCACCACTCTCATTCGTCACTAATAATCGATTATTTGCTTAAATTTAATCTAAAAAATCTTAGTGTTTCCTATTACCCACTATTTACAGCACACTCTAGACTTCATAATCCGCATAAGCTGTTCAACTATGACCCAAATGCAAAGTTCAAAAACGGTTTGAGATAGATTGGTTGTTTTGATTTTATTCAACGAGGCATAGCAACGGATGCCGGGTATTGTAATATTATGGTTATTAATAAAAAATTATTTTCTATGAAATTATTGTTTGTAATTCTTTTATATACATATCCTAAATCCATCAAAACTACTCCTACGCGAGCGGGGCCGCGGGTTAAAGCTAGTAATATATAGGGTTTTTTAATAGGTGCGCTTCAACTTTTTTCCGATAGGGAGGGCGAACGACGCAATATTTTTTATTTCTCGCTTGTCATTTGTAAACTTCATTAGTAACATTTCATCTTGGAACGCTACACACTTGAGCAACGATTGCAAATCGTGCAAATTTTTTATGAAAATAATCGTTCTGTTGCTGCTACTTTAAGAGCATTACGGCCATTTTACGGTCCATTTAACAAGCCGTCCCGTTTTGGGGTTATGTGAAGTCATTGGTCTACAGTAACAAGCCGGCGACGATTTGTGAGCTCAGAGCCAATATTGAACGCGAAATTGCTGGAATTTCGGCCGATTTATGCAAAAGAGTTGTCGAAAATTGGGTTCAACGATTGGACTTCGTAAAACGTGCACGCGGTGGTCATGCAAAAGAAATCGAATTTCATACTTAAATGTATATGTTCAAACTCGATAATAAAAAAAATTAGTTAAAAAAGTCAAACCGTTTGTGTTTTATTCAAAAAAGTTCAAAAGTTGAAGCGCTCTTACTGAGAAACCCTATATATGGTTACTGAATGTGAGTTTAGAGTCGAAAAATATTCCTAGATCTTTAATTTGGACCACAGTTTTCAGTTTTTTCATCTTTGATTTTCTTGAGAAAACTACTTGAAAGCAATTGTTTCAATTCAAATATAAAAATTTTTTTCGCACCGGGCATAAGCCAAAATGCAATGAAACTGAATCTTCAACATTCGATGTGGTGGAGTAAATTTTAAGATCATTAGCGTAAGGGAGAAATTCCGATAAGTAAAGACATGAAGTTATACGGTCTTTAGAAAAAATTGCAACGTTTGAAAGCGTAGACCCTCCACTAAAAAAGCTATGTTCATTCGGGCTTATGAGGCTAGATACAAAATAAACCAGCTTTGCCTTAACAACAGTCTTAAATAATTTCGATATTGTTGTAAATTTCATAAAAGATCTATAGTTTGTGGCGTCATTATGATTATTTTATATTTCCAATAAAAATCTTTGTAACCAAAAAGATGTGAAAGCGCGATGAAATCGACGCAACAAAATCTGAATTATATTATGAATACCGTTTGCCTAATAGTATTTTAACCAATTATTTTCATCAGGTATACTCGTAGAACTATAGGGTGGGCTATGTAAAATTTTCTTTTTGAATCGACTATAAAAAAAAAACGAATCAATATTTTTTCAAACTTTTTTTTATTCTGAAGATTGAACATTGTAATTTATGAATGAAAAATAATATCGTTCAAATGACTGCCACGACTGACTTTACAGTAGGCCATTCGATCAACCCAATTTTAAGCACATTTTCGATTATTTGGGCTCCCATTTCATGAATGGCAACTTCGATTTCGTGTTTTAAAGCATCAATCATCTCTGAATGGTTCGCATAGCATTTGTCCTTAACGGTTCTCCACAAAAAATATTCCAACGGGCTTGAATCACAGCTCCGAGGCGGCCAATTGATATCGGAATTCAAAAACGGTAGCCAAAAGTTCGAGTGTAACTTTGGCAGTGTGTCTCTTGAAAACAAATGTCGTCCATGTCATCCTCTTCAATTTTTGGAAACAACACGTTGAACATATCACGGCAACGCTCGCCATTTACTGTAACCGCGGCTCCTCCCTCATTTTCGAAAAACAATGGCCCGATGATGCCGCCAGACCAAAAACCGCACCAAACAGTGACTCGTTGTGGATGCATTTGCTTCTCTACAGTAACGTATGGAATTTCTGAGCCCCAAATCCGACAATTTTTCTTATGGACGTAGCCACCGATGTTAAAATCAGAAAAGAAGAAGAAGACTCACCACTTTGGAAATAGGTTTTCAATATTTCCCAATTTTGTTCAAGCGTATAGCGTCCCATTCGTAAATGTGAAACCTTTAAGTAAATTATGAACACATTTGACATGCCATTTGTGTTACCATTCTCAAAAAAATAGGTGGTTCAAAAAGCAAACGCTATATGGCCCACCCTGTATGTATTGCGTATTACTTCAAAACCAATCGGATGTGGGAATATCACATGCATACACACATGTGTAGCTTTACTAATATGAATTGGATTTTATAAAGATTTTTTTTTTAATTATGAAACGAAACTCTGATATAGAAGATAAAGAAATTGTATTTAATACATTCGCATTAGTATAAATTTTACATTTTAAGTTTAGCTACAGAAAGGGGAGTTATACTGTTTCTCGGTGGAGTGTATAAAGAGGAAGTTTTTTTATAGATCCCGTACCCCATTTTTCACACATATTCATGAATGACCACATTTTTAACAAACTGAAATATATTTGCGTAAATATTACACATCGTGTGTTCTTAAGTGCACCATCACGTTTAATCATTTGCTTAATAATTTTAGTCAATTACATTACACTTAGACTGCCAAATTGTACACGTATGGTCTGGAGAATTAACATTTTCTATATTTCTATTTTCATAAAATTAAAAAAAGTTTCAATAAGGACATAAATAACTAAACAAAACACAAAATAATTAGTTAAAGGGTAGGGGTATGAACTTGGGTATAGAATTCGATATCGCTCATATACTCACCATGAGTACTATGTTTGCAGCGATCTATTCTTTAGAGCCAACGAAGGCGACCGAAGTGTGCTGCGCTCCCACATCCATCTATTCATCGTTACCGGAATGACTCGAATTTATATCCTGCCAGGGACTCTCACTCCAGCAGCATTTCGCAAATGTGTATGGGAAATGTATGGCAATAATTTTCTGGACAATTTTCCGACGAACATCAGGATTTTTTTTAAATTTGTACAGAACCCAATCGGAGTAGTTTCGTTACTTCAAAATTACTTCGAAGTAAGCCGCACATCACATACTTGCGATATTTATGGACTGGAAGATACCAATGTTCCTTCAAAGAGCGTGGACTCGCCTGAGTTAAATCTTTTGAAGCTGGACCACTTACATACATATTCATATGTCTGTGATCTTTTGGGGACCTCAACTGGTATACCATATATGTTGTCGCTATATCGGAGGAACTTTCAATAGTGAATATTTTAATTCAGATTTATCCACCCACAGCCTTTTTGCTGGCACAATTATTACGATTTATTTAAACGACTTAAATTTGTAGCCACCGACTCAGCACAGAACTTCGGTATAATTTGCTGAAAGATTTTTTTCAAATGAATTACACTCTTTAAGGCAAAATATATAAATCGTATAAACTTAATCTGTGTTTGCCGGAGAGAATTTTGTACAACCGGGCGCATTTTAGTAAACTGACAATTTTTAGAGTCAAATTCATGCATTTTCATCAACTCATGTCTTTCTATATATGGTAATTATTCATAGCCTTTTCATATAAAAAGTTGGTTTTTATCCGAGATCAATAATATTTATGTCGGATCTAAAGGGTAAGAGGAGCATATGTGCCCGAAGTTTGGGCGAGCTTTATTAAGTCTTTATCTGAATACATACACGTATTTACACAAAAGCGGACGTGGTACTGCGTCGTGTATCTTTTTTAGATTCATCATTTGTACTCAATTTTAGTACATTTTTATTATTTATAAAACAGATATCACATTTTTTGCTTTTTCGAAAATTACCATTATAAGACAGGTGAGCGTCAATATTGCCCGATTTCGGCCAATAAACCAAACTATCGTACTTTGGCACCAGACTAATAGTAATATGTGTACCAAGTTTCATTGAAATGTGAACAAAATTATTATATAATTATGGTCATTTCGCAACTATGCCACAAGAGAAACTTCAAGCACTGAATTCTAAGTAGTACAAAACCATTTGTTTGCCAGAACTTTTCGGAGAATTAAAGAAAACCTATTGCCGTAGACGAATAATTCGTCAACAAGATTATGCGACCTCCCACATATGGGCGCACACAAGAGAGTTTTTGAGCATTCAAAAGATCGTATTACTGAATAATCCGCCTTACAGCCCTGAGTTAGCAGCTAATGATTTGTTTTTCCTCATCCAACATCAAAAATAAAATGCGCGGTCAATGGTTTTTAGCGCCATTGAAGCCTTTAAATAGCTCGTTTTGGAGTTATCCACTGCTGAGCGGCGAAAGTGCTTAGAAAATTGGTGCAAGTGAATGCAGAAGTGTGACTTCCAAAAGAATATATTGAAAAGCAATAAACCCATTTTCTTCACTATTTTACTGTGTTCTCATTATAAGGCGCAAAGTATAAAAGACAGCCCTCGTACGCTTCGCATCTTCTGTGCATTGGTGCGCGCGTACGTGTATATAACAATCTCACCGCAATTGTAGCGCGTGGATGTAGAAGTACGAGGGGTGTTCAAAAAGTATCGCGAATTTTTTTGTTTTTCCAAAAATTTTATTTATTCGTTAATATCTATTTAGTCCCCTTCAAAGTAATCCCCATGAGATATTATGCATTTGTGCCAACGTTTTTTCCAATCTTCGAAACACTTCAAAAAATCATTTTTTTTCATCTTGTTCAGCTCCTCCTTCGATGCCGACTTTATCTCGTTAATCGTTAATAGCGTAGCGTCATCTTTCATGGGCCTCTTCAGTTTCGGAAACAAGAAAAAGTCACTGGGGACCAGATCTGGAGAATACGGTGGCTGTGGCATCATTAGTGTGTCGTTTTTGGCCGAAAATCGCACACAAGTAAAGATGTGTGAACAGGGACGTTAACGTGATGCAAGAGCCAATTTTTGTTCTTCCACAAATCCGGGCGTTTCTGGCGGATTGCTTCGCGCGAATTGCGCATAACTTGCACGTAATATTCCTTATTGACCGTTTTACCCAGTGGAAAAACTTTTATATTCGACCGAAAGGCGCGCTTTTTTCGGTCTTGGTTCGTGCAGCAGCTTCCATTGAGATGATTGAGCTTTGGTTTCCACGTCATACCCATAAACCCAAGATTCGTCACCAGTTAGGACCCGCTGAAGCAAATTTGGGTCGTCGCGGACAGAGTCCAACATCTCATTAGCAATGTTCATGCGATGCTGCTTTTGGTCGAAATTGAGCAGTTTTGGTACGAATTTTGCGGCGACCCGTCTCATGCCAAATCATTGAAGAAATCGAATGGCACGAGCCAACCGATATGTCTAGATCCTCAGCATTTTCTCTAACGGTGATTCGACACTTTATTTCGTTTTTCACACAAAATTTGATACAGGTTCTTTGATCCATCTTTTTGAATAGGTAAAAACCGAAGACGAGCCGAAACACGTGCAAGCAAAGCAGCTGTCGATAATTAACTGAACATTCAAAATGGCCGAACGAGTCGGCATGAGTGAGAGACATGAGTACCAACATGTCGCCAACAAAAAAATCGGAATTCGAATATACGTAACCTGCGAAAATTCAAAATTCGCGATACTTTTTGAACACCCTTCGAATACTCGTATATATTTAAGCACAGTTTGAGTCGACATTTTGCTTAACTTAGTAAACTGCATACCAAATTGTTGTGAACTCGCAATAGGGCACATGGTTTTCGTTCGTTTATACAAACAATCCAACTCTCGATTCACAATACTAGTTTACTAAAAAGAAGTTGTAAAAATATAATTCACATGTGAGCCCTGAAAGGCTTGTGTGCATATGATCTTCCTTATGTTAGATATATAATTTTTTCCCCCACAAGTAGGCGAACTTGCTGTCTTGCGCTAGCTTTCAATTTCTTAGTTGCATCGTTGTCTAAAGGGAAATTCGAAAAGCATGTGCACAGGTGCTGGTATGCAGTGAGCTTAAAAAAGGAGCAAAAAAAGAAAAAAGAACTTAAAATATATATTTACCCATACAGTTTGTCAAGAAAATGTTTTGAGATACTAAATTATACGAGCCATTTGCACCTCTTTAGCTAACACCATCGCCTATTATTGAATTGGGAGACCCTTTCAAAATTATTTCATTAACTTACATAGCTTCCAGTAATTCGTAATGGTAAACTGTTCGAATCCACAAAAGCAAGCAAAAATAAAAATGCAAAAACAAATCAAATACTTATCTAAACTGACAAGAAGAGCTTTACGTATCTATTTTGGGCACCGTTTGCTAAGGTGATTTGATATACAGTTATCTCACTGAGTTGTTACACACGCGTTAGTCATCAATCAGTCATAAACTGATCGAAAGACTGATTTGTTGATCAAAGTATCAAGCCGTACATAAATTAAAAAGAACACGGAAAACGGATATCATTTGAGTCGATCAGTCGGTCTATTATAATTTACAATAGGAAGAAGTGTGCAACAGTTATCAGAACTGTTTTATTTAACCCGGCAAAGTATTTATAACATAATAATCGTGTAAAAAATGGAAATAAAATGGAGCTAAAATCTGTAAGTGGAAGGCCGTGGAAAATATCTGACCACGTCGATCGTATTTTGTAGAGAAAAGTAGCAGAGAAATTTCGCAAACGTCGCTCCTTTTTATTGAAGTAAAATATTGGATACACCAACCCAAATGTCGGCTAATTTGTGGGCATATTTGAAGCAAAAAGTAAAAAAAAATCACTCAGTAGGTCGAGCAGAGCTAAAACGTATTTTCAAGGAATAGCATACGTAAGATACCTCAGGACTATGATATTTAAAAAATTATTCATTCTATCAGAAGCATGCTAGAAGGTGTTATATGTAGATGCTCGGAGTAGTCATGCAGAGTACTGATTTACATTTCATTTGTTTAAACATATAACTTAAAGCTAAAAACTGCAAATGTAAAAAGACATTTTAGACAGCTGTGTTTGAAGTGTATTTAATTTTTGCTCTTTTTTTTGTGTTGTTCTTAAATGGAACAAACGTATTTTCTATTATGGGCTTGTGAATTGTTTATATTCGTCAAATAAAACAAAGATTAAAAGAAAACCACAAAAAATACATATTTTCTGAGCAATATGCCTGAATCTCGATAAATTAGTAGATGTCAAAACATTTTCTTGACAAACTGTATTGCTTACTTAAAGAATAAAGTGAAAAATAGGAGAAATTTCTCGGCTGGAAACCTCGAGTCTTGCCCGCACATAAATGCTTCTAGCTGGGTAATTCTCAATCAACATTAATCATATTAAACACTTCTTTTACAAATTGTATCTACACAGTATGTTCAATAATAACATAACTTTTCAGATGTAGAATAAAACACATATCGTACTGTGTTTGAAAGTTATATTTTATTCAAAATAGTCTCCATTTAACTCGATACAACGTTCAGAACGATCAACCAATTTCTGCATGGACTTTTTTATGTCATCTAAGGGAATGTTCTTTAACACCTGTGTCCCGGCTGCTTGAATGGCTGGAATATCATCATAAAACGCACCTGTCATGGAAGTTTTCAATTTAGGGAACAGAAAATAGTCGCATGGTGATAGATCAGGAGAATACGGAGGGTGGTCGATGACACAAATATGTTTTTGCATCAAAAATTCACGAACATTTTTGGTGTTGTGAGGTGGTGCATTATCATGCAAAAAAACAGCTGTTTCCCCTCTGGATATTCAGGTCTTACACGAATAATTCTTGACCACAAACGATGTAAAACTTGTAAATAGTATAATATTCTCCATTAATAGTTTGACCTTCTGCAACAAATTTCTTGTGTACAGTACCCTTGGAATCGTAGAACGTCATCAAGATTGTTTTGATTCTGGACTTCTGAAAACGCAATTTCTTTGCTTTTGGCTCCCCTTTCGTCTGTCATTCTGCATATTGACGCTTAGTTTCAGGGGCATATTTGAAGCACCATGTTTCGTCACCAGTTATGATCGAATCAAGAAAATCTGGATCGTTTTCAGCTGTTGAAGTGATGTCTTTACAATGCTCTACATGAGCGATTTTTTGATCTTCATTTAATTGGTGTGGAACAAAGCGTGCACAAACCTTTCTTTACCCCAAATCGTCACTTAAAATTTTCCAAATAGTACCAGTAGATGAATTTAATTCTTCAGCCAACAATCTTACAGTGAAATTTCCGTCAACAGCAATGATTTCGCGGACTTTTTCCACCAATTCAGCACGATTACTTGCTTCTGGACGACCAGGTCTTTCATCATCATTCAAATCTTCACGACCATTTTTAAATCGCTTAAGCCAATTATATACATTTGAACGAGCTAAACAATCATCACCATAAACTTTTTGCATCAATTCGTACGTCTCACTAAATGTTTTTCCAAGTTTAACACAAAATTTAATATTTGCTCTTGGAGCACATTGTATTTTTACGACACAAGCACGCAACATACTGTCAATAAAAGGCGCGTAACTTTTTAACCCAAATGCCAAACGCTTTACATGAAGTTGGTTGCGGTTGAAAGCTGACGCTTGTACCTTTTCAATATGATCAAAGTTTAATAGATAGCTCTACGTGTTCAATGATTTAAATAAAAAGTTCTGCTATTTATTGAACATACTGTGTATATTACATGTATAGTTGTATGTATATAATAACCGCTTACACTCTTTTTGGGTGTTTGGCCGAGTTTCTCCTCCTATTTGTGGCGTGTGTCTTGATGTTGTTCTACAAATGGAGGGACCTACGGTTTAAGCCGACTCCGAAAAGGACATAATTTTTTATGAGGAGCTTTTTCATAGCAGAAATACACTCGGTGTCTTGCCAATGCCTGCCGAGGGGCGACAGCTATTAGAAAAAACTGTTTCTTCATTTTGGTGTTTGACGGAGATTCGAACTACGCACCCCAGAATGGTAGACACTCACGAACGCATTCGGCTACGGCGGTACCCAATTATATGTATAATTGTCAATAAAATAATCACTAGCCATACCACGCCACACCTTCAACGAAAATGCTCTTGTATGGCTAAGTTCGCGACTGAATTGCTTTAGTTCTTACCGTACTAACTTCCTGATTTGAGTATGGATTGAGAGATGTTGTGGAACTCATATAAACTCAAAATATAATTGAGTTAAAGCACATTTCAAGAAAAGTATAATTGAAACTAAGCTTTTCAATTTCAAAAAATCGCATTTCTACCTAAATATATAAAAAAAGAAGGAACGAGAACCCCCATTGGTTTTAAATTCACTAGAAGCACATCAAATTGGTACTGGAGCATTTCACTGCAGATTGGTGACACGTACATATAAGTACACATTTTTATTTGCATCGTTCACCATATGTCTGAGGCATGACCAAAACCAACACCGGAAGTGAATACGATGGCCCTTGAAGAATATTAGAAATTGTAAAAGCTTTATAAACAAGAACACAAAGACGAATGTAAACGCCGACAGACAGATAGATCTATGTACTTTGTACATGTTTGTTTGCATTTACATGCATGTGCAAGTGTTTAGCCCAGTTAGCAAAAGTCACCAAAGAGTTTAAAAGAGTACGCATTTGTTAAAATTTTATTTACTTCAGATGTTTCAAATAAAATGTAAGAAAAAGAGTTATGGTCTCTTCAAAGTTCCAATTCATAACAAATCAGAAATCGTAAAACTATAAAAATTGCTAAATAGAAATATAGTCTTAGTCATTCTATTTCTTTCACGACAATTATAGACATTTCGCAAAAATTGCTTTGCGTAAGCAGCCAAACCAGCAAACACTAAAGGAGATGAAAGTTGTGGATTTCACTGCGCCAATAATTTATTTTCACCTCTTTTTGTTTAAAAAAAAATCATTAAAGAATAGAACGTAGGTATTACTTAAGTAAACTATTAACAACAATTAAGATTAGCACCTGAATGAAATAGGGAATGTATTACTAGTATAAATAGCACTCTTTTGATCACAAATTCGACCCTTTTGATTACTGGTTAAGCTGCACAATTGAGATGCAGTCATGAGAGGAAGCAGAAAATGTTGCGTATACGCCTGAGGATTCTGCTTGACAACAAAAGGTGGTGAGTAAAGAAAGATTGTAAACCTATACAAAATGCTCAAGCACATCATTGTAGGCATTCCGAAATATTGCAATGCAGCTGCAATGGCTGCGCCTGAGTGGTCGTATAGAAAATGGAGTAAGAGTGGGGCAATTGCGGCATGCAGTGCTACAACATACAACAACGGTCACTTGTGCGGTTTGTTTAGCACTTGAAATGTTCGGGATAATTGCAAAAATGAAAAGGGATACATTGACACAAACTCAACCACCAAGTACATGCATATATGGACACATATTTGATCGACATATACATTTACATGTGCTTACCTATGTTTAAGTAGTTTTTACAAATACGTAGCTACAGTCAAGTGCTAATATAAAACAGTATACACTAGTTAAATAAATACAAACACCAGCTACATACATATATTCTGTGAATAGAATGCCACAAATTTAAAATTAAATGCCAAAATGGGATATGCACTCTTGCATTCACAAATTTATGCAAAGCAGTAAAATTGAGGTAACGCAAGAATGTGGACGATGCAGACTATGACTCCAAAAATATGCTATGATTTTCTCGTAACTTAAGAACAAGAATTCCAATTATTCACACTTGCCAACGCTTTCGAATGGGAAAATTGATGCGAAATGCAGACAAAAATATATAGCAGCATAAGAAAATAACAGAAAGAAATGGTATAAAAATATTTACGACTTCGCCAAAGCATATTCATATTAGAAACTTTGCTTGAACGAGTAGACAGAAGATGGTGGTGGAGATGAGTAAGAAATAGGATTTTCAGTTTTCTTCTCAATTTCTTCAAACAGAATATGTTGCGAAGTGTAATGTTTTCACCATACCATACCATTGTCATTTTTAAGTGCATTTCATTTCTTGCTTTAAAAGCTTCTTATAAGTTGCGATTTCAATCAGTTTTATAAAAGAAATAACAACCAAGAAATTACTAGCTTAATCGGAGCTAAGGATGAATTCCGACGTCCACTTGGTAATGCTGTGAAAGTATATATATTTATTTATTCATTAATGTTATTATTATATAAAGGGTGTTTTTTTTAAAGGTTAGGTTTTCAAGTTGGCACTACTTTTTTCGTAGATGGTCTTTTTGACAGCTGTTACTTGATTTATGCTCAGTTTGGTTTGCCATTTCATAATGAATAGACTTACACCTGAACAACGTTTGCAAATCGTGCAAATTTATTACGAAAATAATGGTTCGGTTCGCGCGACGCATCGCGCGCTGCGTCCAATATTCGGCCGACATAATCGTCCATCAGAGTCACTAATTCGATTAACCATGGATCGGTTTCGCACCACGTTTGCTCTAGTGGATAATACGCATCCTCAGAGACGTCGTACAGTGCGCACCGAAGACGCTATTGCTGCTGTGGAGCAGAGTATCGAAGAAGACCCGAATGAGTCCATCCGCCATCGCGCGCAGCAATTGGAGATGTGCCCATCCACTTTATGGAAGATTTTGCTGAAGGATCTTGGTTTGCGGGCTTACAAAATCCAACTCGTGCAAGAATTGAAGCCGAACGACCATCAAGCGCGTCGCACGTTCGGTGAATGGGCCCAAAACGAGAGGGCCACCGATCCCGATTTTCACAAGAAAATTTTGTTCAGCGAGGAAGCTCACTTTTGGTTGAATGGGTATGTCAATAAGCAAAATTGTCGCATTTGGAGTGAACATAATCCACAAGCCATTGCTGAGACGCCGTTACATCCTCAAAAAGTCACTGTTTGGTGTGCTCTATGGGCAGAGGGAATCATTGGTCCATATTTCTTTAAAAATGAAGCCGGCCATAATGTTACAGTCAATGGAGAGCGCTATAGAGCCCTGATTAATGACTTTTTCGTGCCTGAATTGGACGATGTTTTAAAACATTTAAAACATAATGGCAAACCCTTATCTTTATAATAAAGCTAAATTCTTGGCCATAACATTAAATTATATACGTTTTATTTCATCTTGAAAACCTACCCTCTAAAAAAAACACCCTTTATAAATATTTATTCAAAACTAAAATACAAATTTTAAAAATTTAAGATTAAAAGGTGTAGTACAATTACATTGTCAACACAAGAAACCATTAAATTGCTGAAAATACAATACTTACAAATTATTATTTAATTTAAGAAACTAATAATTATGAAACTAAAATAACAAATATTTGCAAAGTATTATTTTCATTTCTTACACAGAAAGTAATTTTTTAATTGCATTTAAAATACCTGTTTGGCCCTAGAAACGTCCAAATCCAAAAAAATTGAGAGTTAATTAAGTCAGAAAACGTTCTAAGGAGTGGTGCATTGGCATTATATGAATATAATGTCCCACTAAAGCCAACGCGACAAATCTTGAAACGACGAAAATTTCTGCAAGGAACATTAAACTGTATTCTTGCTAGAAGAACTGGACAGTCAATTTCGCTATTAACGAGATGAAAGATAAATAATACTGCAAAGTACTTAATCGAAAAAAACTAATCAATAGACAGCGAGATCCGTATGATGGTTTCGGATCTGAGAAATTGAGTGAATGTAGTGCGCGCAACAATTTTTTGAACTATCTCCACTCAATTTATATGGACTGCATGATAAGGTTTCCAAATAGCAGCATAGTCTAATTTGGACCGAACAAACGCAGAGTATAATATTTTAAGAGTATATGCGTAATTGAAGTGCGATGAGTGGAGTCTTACAAAAGCGAGCATAGCAAGTGAATTAGAAACGGCATAATTTAAGTGCGGGATAAAATTGAGCTTTGTATCAAAGAAAACTCCTAAATCGTTTATCACATCAGATATGTATAATTAATATGATAAGTGGTACTAAGGGGGCTTTGAAGCTTAGAAAATGGGATATTAAGACATTTTTCAATGGCAAGAAATAGACGATTCATACGGCACCTGGAAAATAAATTATACAGCTCAGACTGTAGGACCGCTGAATCACTAGAATTTCTCATTTCAGATATCATTAACAAACAAAACAAATAACAAAAGTCCTAAAATACTACATTGAGGTACACCAGAGGTGGCAATGAACTGTTCCGAAGAAACTCCATCGGTAACTACAGTACTGCATCTCATTATTAAATAGGATCGAATCCAATCAAGGAACGAAGAATGAAAACCGAGACAAGCCAATATGGTTACTAAAATCGTAAAGGAGATTTTTTCAATGGCCTTAAAGAAATCCGTGTACATCGCATCCGTTTGGCAACCATTCTGGAATCTTCAGAAAAAATGGATAAGTTAGATAACCTAGATTTGCAACTACAAAACCATGCTGTCAGCAGTAATCAGATGTTTGACACTAAAATATAGCTTGTTTTGGCAACACATTTAAAAAGTTTATATACAGCAGATAATTTGGAGATTGGTGTGTAATTCGTAATATTGCTTTTATAAATGTGAGTGGCAGAATTCAGCTTCCAAACATCGATAAACTTAAAAATAAAATAAAAATTAGTTTAAAAGATTGCGCCGAAGAGTGACAATTTTTAAGCCATGTTAAGCCGATTGAGAAGAGTTTTTAATCTTTAACGATAATCTTAATCTTTCCTCGAGAAATTTTGGCGAATGGCTGTCAAATGTTCTTCCTGAATATCTTCATCAGACAGGAATATACAATATAGATATACTTATAAAGAGTGGTTAAGTTTCAAGGGCCGGTATTGATTTTGAATAAAATACAATTTTTTTAGGAAATTATTGTCATTTTTCTTCGAATATATCAGGCCAGTCCATAAGTTCGTGCGTTTTTTAAAGGTGGTTTTAAAATTAATAAAAAAGAAGTTTAAAGTATTTATTAATCATTCCTTCATTATATACAATGTCTTCCCGTTTAGGCAAATTTTTAATTCCCTGCTCAAAAAATTGTTTGTCCTTGGAGCCAAAATACGCTTCGATATCCCTTTTTATAGCTTCTTTTGAGGAGTAGTTCTTATTACTCATATGGGATTGAAGTCCGCGGAAAGGTGATAATCACAAGGTGCAATATCCGGAGAGTATGGTAGATGTGGCACTAGCTCCCATCCGAGCTCGTTCAGCTTGCCTAATGTTTGCCTTGCGGTATGAGGTCTTGCGTTGGCGTGGTGAAACAAAACTTTGCGTCTATTCACTAAAGACGGTCGATTTTTGCGTAACCCATTTTCCCAGCTTTGAAACCTTTCCCAACTGAACCAGGTGCCTGTGAACTATTCCATGCGATGAATTTAACCTCTGAGCTATCATATCGACTGTCAAATTTGGCTCAGCTTCCACGAGTTCGAGCAAGGCGTCGGAGTTAAAGACTTCAGGACGACCAGCGCGCGCGGCATCCTCCACGTCGCAGTTGCCACTTCGGAAGCTTAAAAACCCCTTTTGCGCAGTCCTTACACTCACAGTATCCTCTCCGTGAACAGTGTTTTTTTCTGCAGCAGCAATTGTTGCATTTTTACCACTTTTATAAAAAAAATACAAAAAATGCCTCTTATACGCGTTCGAAGATTCCATTTTATTTTTTAACAGCATGTGCTTCTATCCGCGATTAAACTCGCTTGTTGAAATAAAGAAAATATAAATAGTTCCGTTTTATTCCGCGAATAATTTTTTGTATGCAAAAATCGTACAAAAGTGAAATTATGGGTAAAATACGCACGAACTTATGGACTGACCTGTTATAAAACACATACGGTGGCGACGTCTGGGTGCTGAAATCAAATGAAGTCGCAAGGAGTGTTTCGAAAGAAAGATTCTCAGAAAGATATATGGCTTTGTACACCTTGAAGATCAGACCTACCACATTCGGTACAGTAACGAGTTAGACACACTTATCACAACGCAAATAATTCATGATCAGATTCTGCGAATGAGCAATGATGGAACTGTAAAAAAGATCTTCGATACAAATCCACAAGGCGACAGAAGAAGAGGTCGGCCAAAACAAAAGATAGAGGGATAGCATAGAAGAAGACATAAGAACTAGGGGCATATCTGATGTCAAAAAAAAAGCTGAACCCGAGTGACGTGGAGGCGAAGTAGAACGGAAGCAACGAACTGTGAACATTTCACCGCGAACTGTGATGGCATGATGATGATGATGATGAATTTTTATGACACGCTTCTTTTGCCAATAGCGGTTTTCGACCCAGGCAACCCACTCGGCATGGCGGTATTATAATATTTAAGGAATTAGGAGCATGTTGATGTCACCTCAGGTCAAAATACTGCGCTGAAAAACATTTTACTTAAAACAAAATCTATTTAACTTTGGGCATAACTTTATCAACTTGTTCCGCCCACCTAACAAGTGACGGTGTAACCAAAATAAATGAGTTGAAACTGAATAAAAAAAATTTAGAGCGAAAACGCCAAATAAATGAATTCACATTACGAAACTTACATCAATTTTAAACTCAATAAAGACCCAAACCAGACATTCGATTTCACTGAAAGACTGGGTCGCTATCGCCAGTGATAAAGCAACAACAAAAAGAGCAGCAAGTGGGGTAAATGCGAATTTAAATAAACACTTACAAACTTATTGTATGTACATATATAGCGGCATGAATATATGAATCGGTACGTACATATGTACATATATACCGCAATTTTCTGCGAATAGGGACAATGATAAAATGATAAAAAATTTGGCACAAAAACGAGTGTATAAACCAAATGAAAATAAAAATGTTGAAATGGAAAAGAAAATGTGAAAAGTAAATAAAAGTTTTTACAACTGTCAACACGCGATGTGCGCTTATTTGCTGTTTGTTTCCTTCCGCGTCACGAGGCTGTTGTAAAATTTTTTATCAATGCTTAATTTTCCACAATTTTCCATTGTCACCCTTGTGACCTTTTCCGTCATCATGAACGCTTAGATGCTCATATACAAATAGTTGGTTTAGTTTAGTAAAATGGATTAAATGGAACAAAAAAAGTATACAATACTTCGATCGGAATTGGTATAGAAATAAAAACTTCCGACGAATTTTCCAGGAATCTGATTAAGACATAGAATGCTCGAATCCATTTAAAAACTTGTGAAATGAATAAAATGCATAGAAGCTATTTCCCCCAACTAGCGAAAAATGTACTTTCCTTTTCGTTATCTTTGCAATAAATCTTAGTTGCCTCTTCCTATTGGAAGAATGCGTCGTAGGTACTCTGACGTAGTGAACAAACAAGCTTGGTACATATACTACATACCTACTCATATATTGTATGTATACATGCGTGCACATATCGACAATGCAATTGGTTAATGAGTTGCTGTCTGATTTTTCATGAAATTTCATTTTATTTTGTAGTAATACTCAACTCGAACCATCTTAATTGAAATCGCTTAACTAACACGCCAAGTTAGTTTCTAGTTTCCGAAGTTGCTTGTCCTTAGTGTATGTATTTCGTCATTCTTTGCTGGGTCTACAGTACTCCAACAAGTCCTTACACATCGTTGGTGATGTTTTGGAAGCAGTAGACGATTCGCCAATGAGCATAGGCATTTTTGATGGGATGAAACGAGCAAAAGAAGAAAATACTGCTAAAGGTTTTGTTTAATCTGCACAAAGAAGGGTCAACAGTACAAGCAAAGTAAGCCAATTGAGTAAATTAGAATAGGACAAGTTTGATCGAAGAAATTGTAAATTCTGTTAACTGCCTCCGAAATGTAGGAATAAAGTATTTATGTATTTTTGGACATGCTCGTGGCTTTTAGCGGCGTGACCATCAGCAAGGGTTAAGAAGTAAATTAAAGGGTAATGCAGTACTTTTTACAAGCACCAGCTATCGTTCATCATTAGCAGCGATAAATAAGTAAATAACAAACAAACAAAACATGTATAAAACTACAATAAATTCCACCTTATATTAAAAATCCCGTCTTCTCTTAATTCATAAGCGAATTTGCACATCGAAATTGTCAAAATGTCAATTTATTTGCTATTTACTATCAACCTGCTGAACTCCTAAGTACCTTACACAGTCGCACAGCGCAATACACATCATTCGCATATTGTGCTTCTGCTCTAGTTGCTGACATCTGTCATGACAACAAAAAATTATTTAATAACATAACAAGAATGTGAAATTAATGTACACACATATATCTCTAACTATAGGGTGGGCCATATAGCGTTTGCTTTTTGAACCACCTATTTTTTTGAGAATGTTAACACAAATGGCATGTCAAATGTGTTCATAATTTACTTAAAGGTTTGACATTTACGAATGGGACGCTATACGCTTGAACAAAATTGGGAAATATTGAAAACCTATTTCCAAAGTGGTGAGTCTTCTTCTTCTTTTCTGATTTTCACATCGGTGGCTACGTCAATAAGCAAAATTGTCGGATTTGGGGCTCAGAAAATCCACACGTTACTGTAGAGAAGCAAATGCATCCACAACGAGTCACTGTTTGGTGCGGTTTTTGGTCTGGCTGCATCATCGGGCCATTTTTTTTTTCGAAAATGAGCGAGGAGCCGCGGTTATAGTAAATGGCGAGCGTTACCGTGATATGTTCAATGAGTTGTTTCCAAAAATTGAAGAGGATGACATGGACGACATTTGGTTTCAACAGGACGGTGCAACTTGTCACACTGCCAAAGTTACACTCGAACTTTTAGCTACCGTTTTTGAAAACCGAATAATCAGCCGAAATTCCGATATCAATTGGCCGCCTCGGAGATGTGGTTTAAGCCCGTTATATATATATATATAGGGGAGAATGGGGAGTTGTGAGACGGGTTTTGTTTTTGGACCCGTATTACTCAAAATCTTAATATTCTGCATATGTCAACGATGGAATCTTTAGTCAACGAATACTGGAAGCTATTGGTATGCCCTATTTAACAAAACTACAATTTTCCTTAAAATTAAAATTGTGTATAATAATATAAAATATAATACAAAATACAAAAATGTGGGCAGTTGTGAGACACCATGGTTTAAATCAATAAAAATGGCTTATTTTAGTTGTTAGTTCTTTATTAAGATGAAAAATAAAAAAGAAAAGACAATTGTTATAAAAAAGTGTATAAAAAAAGCAATGCCATCAATCTGATGATTCGCAGTGAGAACATGTATAATAACCAGTTCGTAAATTGGCACACTTTAGGTGCACAGCTCGATCGCATACATTGCAATGAATGGAGTTGTTTCTGCTTAATTTTTTCGGCATTTGCAGAAAAATTTCATGATATATATATATATATATACAAACAATGCATGAATATTGCGAGGTACTTATGACAGATGCGTTAAGACGTCGAAAAAAACGGTGTCTCACAACTCCCCACATTTGTTGTCTTACAACTCCCCAAATCGTTTTTTTTATAAATGGCCGCGTAGTCATAAACACATCGAACGTTCATGCCCAAGTGAATGTGTACATTCAAAGCTAATAGGACAATTAATCATTTGTATATATTAACATTTGCAATTTGCTTCAACAACTGATCGAATGTATCGCAAACCAAATGATGAAAAAAACTTACCGAGAAATTCCAAAACACAGTAACTGGAGAGACGCGTCGAATGCGTGTAAATATGACCAATGCTAGCTGAAAAGTGAGATCGCATCGAGAACACTTGTTGACACTTAAAATCGAATGTAAACAAATGAATAATGCCGAAAGGTAACAATATCTCACAACTCCCTGTGTCTCACAACTCCCCATTTTCCCCTATATATATATATATATAAATACCATATATATATACATATATGACTAAAATTTCAGTTCGACCAGTCGCTTGTTTTCAGCAAATTTTTCTAAAGCTCTTTTCACCAAGGGAATTTGAGTGAAAAGATCTTAAGAAAAATTTGCTGAAAACAAGCGACTGGCCGAACTAAAATTTTATTCTTTACTTATTCTCAATCGGCTTAATGTTTTTATTTGCTTCATTTAGTTTCATGCGGCTAAAGACCTTTACTTGGTCCTTTGTGATTTAGATTTAATTAGTTCCCATTAAAAAAATGCGTTTCATTCATACATTTTTATTGAACATTGAGAGAATTATATGCAAGTTGTATATGTCTTCTGGTTTATTCAAACAAACTAGTAAATTCAGCAGAATATTAATATTGTGCTTTTAAGATACTTAGTTAACTATAAAATGCTTTCTTTATTATCAACAAACTGAATAATTCATGAACTAACATTTTTAAATTTTCAATTAAGTTAATTATGAGTGCATGTATGTACAAACTTTTTCTTTATTAAATCTTAATAGAAACTTTATAGAAACAAAAAGGCAACTAAAGTCACTCGCAACATTTGTGCTCTCAAACAAAATGTGTGTAAAAATTCCCAAGGCTAGAGCGGTAACCGACAACACCATAATTCACTCAGAACATAACTCGTGTATGTTGTTGTTTACGTACAAGTAGTTTCGTGCTAAAATAGTTATTCTTCCTTGTCATTACCAATCGTATTGGAGTATTTATGGCTTCATGGCCGAACTAACGTGCGCTGCCAAACCAAATTCCAGTTGGAATATCATTAAACTGCCATTTGCTAATTAATATCACGTTTAGTTTTATTTTATTACTCATTCATTCCCTTCCCTTTCATTTCATCAAAGGGCCAACAAACCATGGCTGGGGGAAGCCATTTATTTCAAATGGTTAATCATCCTGAACCTTTCAGTGTTCTACAGCTAGTTGTGCGAAATCAATTTTCATTGCATGTCTGCGACTTTTGTTTGCGTTTTCGTGTGTAATTTCAATCGCTTCTAATGCTTTATCTGATTTTTCCTCCCTGGTATACATAATGGAGTTGGTTTACTGGTTCTGTAATTCTCAGAATTGCATGCCACCCATTTCGTTTGGTTATGTCATCAGCCAAAGTCAATTAGTTCGCACGCAAGGTACAAGCATAATTGTATATATAAATATGCCTGAGTTCGCAAATGCAATGCAACTATTCGAAAAACGGGAATTAGCAAAAGTGACAGTGATGAGTTGAACTGGTGGCACATAAGCGTGCGAGTATAAGTTCTATATATTATACTATACAGCGAAATCAACTGTTGTATATATGCACATAAAAGCATAAAAGTACGATTGTGTGCGTATATACTTGTTGCTCATTCCCAATGTTTCTGCGGAGGAGAAGAGAAAGTTGAAAGAGGAGCACATGCCTGCCGACTGAAATATTATGATATTGAGTGTTCTGCCCAAACATGATGCGCTATCAGCTACGGCGGAATTTATACTAAATTATACTAAAATCTAGCGTTTACTATACTTATGCTTCATTTTTACCAACTTATATTCAACACTGTTTAATGCAACTTAGTTTTATATCGGGGGCAGGCTCTAGTTCAATATACATATATACATCAGTATAAATCTTAGCTCGAGTTGAAGTTTTTACATAAGTGACTTTCGAATTAAATTAAGTCACAGCTGTTTTTAGCGTTACTCTTGACAAATTCAGTTAAATTTGAAGTATATAATAACTTCGGTTACTATGGAACCAACACGAAAATCTATAACAATGTAAACCTTGAAATCCAACAAATGTAGTCCTTCGTATGCCAACAAATGCTACTTTGTCAACTGCAACTGTATTATTGGTTCTCTCGGCAAATATAATTCCTTTATCGTGTCCTGCTACTATTTAGCTATAAATATACTTATATACGAAGACAACATTTGAAGAGATATGATTTGCAAAGCTGATACCTGCCGTTGCGTTAGAAAACCGAGATGAAAAAAAAGTTCGCATTTTTATTTGGAATAGGAACTCGACTGCCGCACAGTTTTAAAGTCGACAAAAATGCTTATGAGGTTAAATCCCAAGTAAATAGGTTCAGACTGGAAGTGTGGCTTGCTCTAGTTTGAATGAAATTGATATCGATTTACAACTGATGTTGTAATACAATATGTAAACGTTATTGATCGTAATAATTTAATATCATTTTTAGAAAATCCGAAAATTCTCAATATATTATTATGAGTACATTCAAACATATACCACCATGACAAGAAAGCCCCCAGAAAGTATTCAGAAAATTCAAAATGCAAGTTTATTCCTCAAAAGTTATATTATCACCTCCAAACTACTCCCCATCTACTGCAATGGACTTATGCCAACGTTTGATCCAGCTTGCGAAACATTTCTGGAATTCATTTTTCGGCATAGCCATTAGAGCCGTCTTTGAGTTTTCCATTACTTCTTTCGTCTGTTAAAATGCGTCCCCTTAGTGATTTTTTGACTCAATCAAACAAAAAAACAAAAATTAGTATGGAGCCATATGCCATCTCCAGTAAAGATGCGTTTGATGAATGGAAATTCAGATCCTTTGAGACCAACAACTAACTTTGCAAATCATTGACTACAATAGCCTGAACGGATCCATAAGTAATGTTGAAGTACTCTACTAGCTCTCTGATGGGTAATTTACGATTATGGATCAACTTTTCTTTTACTTTATTGATGTTCTCATCAGTTTTCGATGTCGACGGCCCACGTAGGCCGTTCGTTATTCTGAATGGCCTCACAACTTCTTCTGAAGAGTTCAAGCCACTCGTAAATGGCTGTTTCCTTTAGAGTATCATTTCGCAGCACTGAATTCAATTTTAACGCAAAATTACAACAAAGTTACAAAAATGCAAACTCGTGGCGGCAAATTCCAAAAATATTAAAGATTACAGTTTCTATTGTGAGAAATAGATAAAAACCGTTTTGAAAAAATTGAATGCAATAGATATATGTAAAAGTTATTCGCATGAGAATAAAAATACTAATTTCTGCATTGAGCACAATGTATAATTTAGTATCTTTAGTATGCCCAATGGCCGACACTTCGACCTAAAATAACTTTGTGCCCTACTACCAGTTTTAGAAGTAGTTAATACTAGTCCTGACTGAAACTACTGCCATTAAATATATTACATAACATTTAACCTACATGATAAGAAAGGAGCGTTAGAACGGCGGAAGTATTGTTGAACATACTCATAATTGTAAGAGAACATATAAAGAACAAAAGAAAGCAATTAATAAAAAGAAAACGGCAAAATTATCAAATACGGAGTGATGTAAAAAATATCGTGGAACTGTAAAAACAACAATACACGATAGTATGTCATTTACTGCTAACCGAAATAAAAACAGTGATAATAGCAATGTGATTCTGCTTTGGTAAAAGATTCAGCACTCTCAGCCAACGCCGCTCTTCAACTTAACACATCTTCAAAGACACGGTGAATAAGGCTCTGCGCGGAGTGAATGTTTCGATCTTTTCATCCATCATAAGGCTAAACATAAACCACAGTACGGACATAGCATCATTCATATAATTTTGTTTTCGACATTGTCGAGTCTCCATGGGCCCCCTTTACAATTTTCAGCTCTTCCGAAGAATTAAACCAAATGTTATAAGTTTCGCAGATCTCTATCATATTAGACCGGGCAGTTGAATGTTTGACAAATTCAGAGTTTGATTTGCAACACGTTTACTTTTTCTTATACACACACACTTATTATTATATTTAACAAAATAAATTCCAATATGAATATTGTTTTGTTAATTGTTAAAGTATGTACTTATATTTTATAGCAATTCAGAAAAATGTAAGATTAGAAAATACTTGTGCAAATAAGGGGTCTTTCAAAACATTTTGACGTGATAACGTCTTATAGTTCGATTTAGCCGGCTGCACGCACGAAATATGTGTCATGTGTCGTTATCTTGCTCATTCGTCGTTATCTTGCTCATGCGTCGTTACCTTGCTTGAACTGCAAGCATATGTAAAGTAGAATGGGGTAAGTTAGGTCATTTTTTTTTGGAGAGCTCTTGCTACGGTGTTTTTGCATTGATTTTGAAAAATAAGCAAGATTTTGAAAGGTTATTTATCTGCTAACATTTTGGTTATACTGACTTATGTTTGGCTAAATATTTTGGAAGCTGCATTCAATAAGACAAAGGTACTTTTTTTCGATATTTTCAAAATCGGGGGGCACGATAGGTCACTATATGTGAGGGGAAAAGAACAATGTACATGGCTTGGAAATTAACGTTTTAACTTTTATTTATAGAGTATGAACACTGCACATGTTATAAAAGTTAGGAATTTTTCTTTAATTCATCACGCGAGCACGTAATGTTTCGAACGGAATTTTAAATTTTTTAGAGGCTGATCGAACACTAGTGCCATCTCGGACTGCCGCGATTGCGTTTTTTACGTCCTCTTCACTTCGTTTCGGCGTTTTTCGCACATAATTACGCACCATTTTGCTGCAAAAACAATTAAAATTTATTTTATTCAATTAAAAGTAGTGACCTATAATGCCCCCAGACGGCTGACCTATAGTGCCCCCTAGCACATGTTTTATGTTAGTGTCGATATTTTTTTTAAAAACAAAAATATCAAAAAACTAACACATTATTCGTGTTCAGCATTATTTTCTACGTAAAATAAAACTCACCTGACAAATATTTACATGCATTAAATGCACTGCACCGTAGAATAAAAAAAATGCTATGTCGGAGAAAAGCTCACAAAAAACTAAACGACGGCAGAACTAGGATAACTAATCAATGGTGACGGTCGAAATGACAGTCGCGAACGTTGTTCCCCACCACGTATTCAATTCACATAAGACGAGTTACCTCTGCAAAAACAGTGCGACGAAAACCCCACCTACCTATTGTGCCCCCATACCTATCTTACCCCATTCTACTCTACATATATAAATTCGTTACCTTGCTTGAACTGCAAGCGAAAGCGCGGAACGAACGTCAAAGAGCACAATCGGGCCCCGCATTCGGCAACGTTCGACATCTAGCTCTCTCCTACTTGAGTGAGCATATGTATGTATGTATATGCACATATGTACATATATAAATTCACATACTTGTATTTGCATATGCCTTCTTCCTGTGTGCATGGTAATGAACCATTTCTCTGTGAAAGAAAAAGTAGGAAATGAAAGGGGGTGTTTCGAGTGTAATGTGTCTTGAAAAAGGCAAATCGATGATAGTGCCTCTTAGTGTTGTTGACTTATTAACGTCTGATGCACAATCGAAATTGAAGATATCTTTCATGAATTTGATAAATGTTTCGTCATTTTTCACGTTTGTGTAAATGAAACTTAACCTATTCCATTGCGATTCCATTTAACTCCTTCTCTATATCCATGCAAAATATCAATCAAACAAATAAAATTAAAATTTTCTTTTTCAAAGTGCAACCATTCCATCAGTATTTTCTTATGACGTTGTCACGTTAAACTGCCGTCAGTAAACCGACTTTACAGACAACCTCTTTTTTATTTACAATTTTTTTAAGATTATTTCAAGTTTCACTATTTTTATTCAAAATACGGCTCTTTATGTAAAAATTATATCATTTAAGTGTCCTCCATGAGGACGAAGGTTGTTCAGCAACATTTTGCGCTACAGCAGCAGTATTCTCAACGGAAAGTCCAATATTTGGTCCGCTAGTCTTTTTTCTATCCTCAACAGAACGAGGTTTTTTCACCCTTGAATATTCGACTCATTCGGACAATTATTTTCACTAAAAAAATCTCGAATTTCGCGGTTTCAAGATTCAATAATTTTAACGCGTTTTTCTATCGAGTGAAATTGTACATCTATCTATGATACTTCACAAATGTTAAAGATGGGATAAAAAATGGAATTACGCACTACTGACATCTCGTCGTCATAATGAAAACCATTAGGTATTTCAGTTATCAATTTTAGAAACGAGTATTTCACCATATTCGAAAATGCATTGGAAGTCTGAACAAACTTTCCTTGATTCGTGTTAATTGATAAACTTCAAGCACACATTTTGCGAAGTACACATTTTAGACAGAAGAAAATCGTAGCACCTTTACTATTTTATGCGGCCTTATTTCAAGTATGAAGAGGAAATGCAAATATTTTCGAAAAGCCGTCAGTCAGGTATACGAGTATACTTTTTATACTGTATAAATTGTAAAAAGTACAACTAGAATTGAATTGAATTATCAAAATTATTCAACAGTAAATTAGAGTGGTGTTTTAGGTGTGTACCTATAACCTAAATGATTTGTATATATGTATATATATAATTGTGGCGTACCCCTTCCTGGGTGTTTGGCCGAGCTCCTCCTTCTATTTGTGGCGTGCGTCTTAATGTTCTTCCACCAATGGAGGAACCTACAGTTTCAAGCCGACTCCGAACGGCAAATGTTTTTTATGAGAAGCTTTTTCATAGCAGAAATACACTCGGAGGTTTGCCATTGCCTGCCTATAGGCGACCGCTATTAGAAAACACTTTTTTTCTTCATTTTGGTGTCACCGAGATTCGAATTCCGAATGGTAGTCACGCACCAACCCAACAAAATATTTCGAAAATATCTCATGCACGGTAATTTTAAATAGGGAATTCTGAGAACTTTCTGAACAGACATATTTTAAATTAAATAAATTGGCTTATCAAGAGAAATTTATTCGTTTTGTGTTTATTTTGAAATTTAACTTTTTTATTCGCTTTTAACGTATAAATAATTGATGAATTAGCCGAGAAGAAGTAAGAAAATGATTTCTGAAAATATGTAAGTATTTTTGTTTATACTTTGGACAAATTATAAATTCACTCTATTCAATTATGCAGAAGAAATATCGCCGACTACTTGTTTTCTTTCATGCGCAACGACTTCGCTATTAATAATATAATAATACTATTAACGATACATACTTGGCGGACGCAGTAGGTAGTCACGCACCACCATTGGGAGTGCATGGGTTCGAATCTCCGTGCATGAACATCAAAAAATAGAAACAGTTTTTTTCTAATAGCGCTCGCCCCTTGGCAGGCAATGGTAAACTTCTGATTGTATTTCTGCCATAAAAAAGCTCCTCATAAAAACCATTTGCCATTCGGAATCGGCGGTAGGTCCCTCCATTTGTGGAAAAACATCAAGACGCGCACTAAAAATGAAGGAGGAGTTCGGCCAAACACCTAGCAGCAGTGTACGCGCCAATTATTTACTTATTTTTTTACTTGTAACTTTAAAAATTATGTGCGTAAAAGGTAAAGGTAACTACGCCGTTGCCTTCATCTGCTCCCGGCAAATTGGAGTGTTGTTTGTCTGTGGGAGCCTCATTTACTAAGTAATGCCTCATAACATAATTACCTGATCTAACAAAACGACATCAGTGATGCCAAATACAACAAATTAAGTGAAACAAACAAGTGTGCACACGATAGCTACAGAGATGCGTGGTAAGAAGAACGAATATAGGCGAAATATGAGAAGGGACATGTTTGTAGCAGACCTGCTTAATGTGTTGGTGATGGTAAGACTGACAGGACTAACAGTAAATCCGCAAAGGTAATAGCGGTGGCGGCTTTATATCATCACAACAAAAATAAATAAAATTTTATTTTCATATGTATGTACATATGTATCTAAACTGTAAGCATCAACACTGGCGCAGCCAGCTAACACAAACATGCAAACTTATACTTATGCAAGAACCTGTACACAAGAAGTGCCCTTGACATAAAGACGGTGGAATATTTGTATGGCTGACTTCATTAAGGCATTTTCAGGTGCCATACTACGCTCGCAAAGACGCACAAGTACATATGCACATAGTCCTCCTCATACTGATGGAATAAAATAGCGTCGGTATGAGCTGGAAGAAAATGTAAGATTTATTGAGTGTAGAGCCCTCAACAGCAGGGACAAACTACACGTGCATCAACGAAAAAACAACAGCAGTTTGCTTATGCCTATCTCCAGCAGCTGCAAAAAAGAAAAAAGGGTATTGACATAGCTACAATTGATATCGCCTTCATGATCTGACTCGTGTTGATGGCAATAAAAAACAGTAGCATGTACAGATATACCTACTTACGTACATTTGCAGGCACATAGATATATGCGAAGAAGGTAAACGTCGAAGACGTTGTGTTGCTCTAATGGCTGCAGCCATTTTCAGGACTGCTTCCAGTTCTTCATGTTATTGCTTCATACTGGTCGTACTGGACTTGCTTGTTCATATCGTTATGGCTGCTTACTGATGCGGCAGCGGTTGTTTACATGGCAAGTCCATGCGGCTGGTAATAAAATTGCAAAATTACTTATGAATGAAGAATATTGCACGACTGCAAAAGCACCAGCTGCTGCTACCCAACTAACCATTAAATCAACCCCCCCGTCGCGCTGCAAATATATTTTTGCCAGTCCCCCAGATGCTCTCGCTTCCGAACAGCATAGACAAATCTGAATGGGATATAAGTTACTTCTTTCTGTTATACTCGTCGGCATGGAGGCGTTGTATGCCGGTGTAATGGTGTAATTAAGTTGTTAGTTTCTTGGAATTTTCGAGGCACTTGCCGCAGCATCAACTTCCACAGTCATCTTCGCGTGGAATCATATTTTAAATGGTTCGCTTGCGCATTTATTTTGATTTTCAAGCATTTGCAGCTGTTGCTGTTGGTGCAGTGGTAGAACTGCGTTTTTACTTTACTTGTTTACCTGCAGTTATTACAGTTGGTACTGAAGAGGCAGTTGCCCTTGGTGGTAATGGAAGTTCCGTACAAGTAGGTTTTCCGTAAACTACATTTTCGTAAGTGCGTTACTAATTGCTGTCAGATTGCTGCTTGAAATAAGACTAGCAATAAAAGACGCAACAGCATCAACAATTTGCAGCAATTGAATTTACTTACTACAAGGCCAAAGAGATTACATTTGCGTGTGCCAGTAATTTTCAGTAGCCATGCATCACAATTTATTTCATTATTTTTCTCCAATTCATTAATCATCTAAGAGCTCTATGAAATGGCATGAATAAGCAGAAAGTAAAAAAACTGAATTATTTAACATTTTGCAGTCCCTCATTCAGTCAACCCTTTAACTAATTCATTGGCTGCTTAAATAAAATTTTCTTAATTAGATTCCACCTTCATCAACGTAAACTAAGATTGTTTGATATTCATGTCTGCCTTGCCACTAAGTCGCGTAATGAGCTAAGTACAAAAATTTGGGTCAATTAGCGGTAAAGTTGGAATGAGAACCGTGGCTTTGGCACATATTAACGGCGCACACTTTCCGACTGTTGCCACTTCTATTCCGCCAATTGCTGCTGCTGGAGTTTTGTTATTTTTCTAACTTCCGCAATTTTTTTTAGTAATTAAAAGTTTTTAATGAGTTTTAATGCTTTTAGTGTAGCCACTTGGTCTGCATCTGAGTATACAGGCATCATCGTAAATTTTGCATTGCCATTTGCTAATTCTCTGAAAAAAAGGATCACGAAGGAATATACGCAGGCGCACATTCCGTCAATATTATGTGGGTTTCGGGCTTAATAAGAATGTAAGTATCTTACCAGGTATTTTTTTAAGAGCTTGAGAACTGAAAATGATAATGCAAAACAGAAATATTTTTGGAATGAATTTATTTTTATTACAGTCTAGTAGATAATTTCGTGGTATTTGTTTTTTGAATATAACATCCGGCTTGTCGTGAGTTACACTAGAATTGCAGTGAGGCATGCCGAAGAATCAGTTAGGCCCGAATTAGGCAGACCTTACTGAGGCACGCCTCACTATTATCTTACCAGGCCCACGTTAGGCAAGGCAAGGATTGGCATGCTGATTTGTAGAAGGGCATCCGGAGTATTACCGAAGTTCGGTTTTTCGAGCCTGCGCCTAATGAGGCAGATGTGTGGCCATACCTTTCGGGACTTGGGCCTAGTTTGGCTGCCTTATGAGGCGCAAATTTGGAATGCGGTCTGCCTTATTTGCGCCTAATCACCAAAATTTCTAGTCGGGTTATTGCTTAAACCAAATGTCGTCGATGTTTAGCTGATTAGTTTTTGAGAACAAAAGTTCAGTCAGAACGGCTCGATAGCGCTCACCAATTTAATATAACGACAGTTCCTTTCTCATTTCGAAAGAAATAAGGACCAATGATGACGCCAACATTTAAACCGCACGCAAAATTCAAGAAGTGCAAAGTAAATTTCTATAATTTGGAAGCGTCAGTTAAACGTTAACAGTTAAACGCTTAGGGATGACTAATCAACACAGTTTTTCATTCCATAGTTATCAATATCGATAGTTCTCATACAGCTAAAAAATCATGAAATAGTTACAACCCAGTAGTTTAATAGAAATATTAGTACAGCTTTCAATATCTAATTTCCACATTGATACCACATATTTATATATATATATATTTAATTGGCGCGTACACCCTTTTTGGGTGTTTGGCCGAGCTCCTCCTCCTATTTGTGGCGTGCGTCTTGATATTGTTCCACAAATGGAGGGACCTACAGTTTTAAGCCGACTCCGAACGGCAGATATTTTTATGAGGAGCTTTTCATGGCAGAAATACACTCGGAGGTTTGCCATTGACTACCGAGGGGCGACCGCTATTAGAAAATGGATTTTCTTAATTTTGGTGTTTCACCAACATTCGAACCAACATTCTCTCTCTGAATTCCGAATGGTAGTCACGCACCAACCCACTCGACTACGACGCGCCGGTTGCATAGCTCAATAGTAGTGAAAATTTCCAATGTTTGTTTAATTTGGCATTTGTTTAAAAAAATGCTCAATTAATATTTCTTCTTTCTCCATACAAAATGCGTATTTTGACAGTGCTCTCACGAGCAAAAGAGTTTCTTATCTACATACTTACATATATTGTAGTTATCTTTGGCTTGAACAACGACTGATTGTAAGAGCGTGATAATGCGCCGGAAATGAGCGAGTATAATTCTACCGGCGGATCCCCTAAACCGTGGTAGGCGAAGTTACTCTCACAATTTTGCTTCGGATGGCCAAATCTTATATTATATTTGGATTTTTGCGAGCCTGGTACAACGAGCATTATACGAAGAATTTTTTTTTTATTTTTATTAAAAACAAATTTGTGAAAAAGTATTGTATAGCTCCCTATATATGTAATATACATATATAATATTTTACAGCATTTGCCTTTTATTTTATGTTTTATTATTTTATTAGCTATGATGCATCGTACATTCGGTTACGGCGAACGCCGCGAAATGTGCAGTGAGTTTGTTAGTAAAATCCTAGGCTTAAATCGATTACCTTTTTTACATAATACTTACGAAGGTAGTACATTTAACAAAAGGCGTTGCTCTGCGGAAATCGTTCAATATGGTAAAATTTCTACATAAAATCCGAGTTTATTAATTTTTAAACTAATTTTTATTGGATGCAAGTATACACACGTCCTGTACAACCAATATTGTTACGGTTAATTCCCTGTACTATGTCATTACGTTAGACTTTCATGAGAAATTACCATTTTCGACGTAATTGAGGCTATCAATAATTGGCGAGCCCTGGAACTATATAAGTTAATATGTAACTTATAAAGGATGTAAACACTTGAAAAATTGCTTTATAAGAATATTAAAAACTGACTCAAACTATTAGCACCCAAATAAAAATACGCTTACGTCGAAGTGAAACATTAGCGTTATCACGCTTGATGAATAAATTTAACAACGAAATATTACCGGAAAAAATCAAATATAGTAATTTTATTAATTTTACCGTTTATTTCTTAACTCGAATAAAACTGATATAATTTCTCCTCCTTTTCCCGGTTTGGATGATCCATAAATATACATTTAATATGTATATTTGTCATGCCGTGTTGTTTTTGTCAGTGCTTTATGTCCGTTGTTAAGTAAAACGTCAAATTAAGTGGAAATAAATAGAAAAATGTATCTTCGGCATCAAGTGGCACACTTGTTTTGTTGAATAAATAAACTCAAGCCTGCCCAAGGAGATATTTACCAGCAAAAGTTTGCTCATACAAACATTTAACCTTCGGAAGAAAAATAAAAGTTTGCAACAAAAATCAAGCATAAATTTTACCGAACTAAGGACAGACGTCTACGTATGGTTGCACATGCCGAAAAAGGCATCAATCATAATGCACAACAAACAAATATACTTATGAACGCTTGCTTACAAGCAAAACAGTCCCTTACAAGCGTCAAAGCAGACTCATTACAGGCCCACACACCCCATAACGCTGCCACTTCTCGTCATACAAAAAAAATTAATTTTAAAATCAGTGGTCAAAACTTATACTCCAAAAAATATGAAATAGTACCGCCATAAAACTTAAAACTATTTCAACAACAACGATAACGGTGCACGTTGTTTTGCCTTCACTTCTAAGAAATAATGTCGAAGATAAACTTTACAAATCATATTATATGAAGGGAAGCAATCTGAAATTAATGGCTTGATTTGAAAAAACCCAGATTCACTATTTACAAAACACTAAAGGTTGCAGCTCATTTTCGAATGTCACTGTGTATACCATCCGAAGATTCACTTACCCGAAATATAAAATATGGGTTTTTAAAACATACTATACACCCTAACTTTGAAACATTTTTTCCCGATAATACCTCGTATCATATCAGCATCGTCTTAAAAGCTTGCTGCATCTGAAGTGCTTTTAGTTACCGGAAAAACTTTAAAATCATCCGCATAAAGCAAATGTGGAAAGTATGAAGAGAAGTATGGCAAGGACTCTACTTTACTTTTTGATGCCCTGGAAGATGGAACGAGGGGCTAAAATCCACTCCATTAATTGAATTAACAAGAAGGTATTGTATGTTAAACAGGTATGCGTTTAACCACAGCAAAAAAGCTAAATGAAAGCCAAGGTAGGTTGGTTGGTTGGTTTAAGTGGTAATTCGTCCAGAATCCAACTAGCGCTTCCGCACCATTTTGTTGCCACATCCTCGTTACCAACTTGTTTACCAGTTATTTACAGCAGGGCTATATCCAGTCTGTGTGGTTCAGGAACCTTATCAGGTTGTTGACATCTAAGACAGTTGTTCGAGTCTCTCGAACAGCGGTTTGCCCAGGGTTAACATTCTGTTCATTCATAGGGCAGGGCATTCACAGAGAAAGTGGAAGATTTTTCTCCGGTTGTTTGAAACTGTGTGTGTATGTGTTGGGAAGGATGCCCATTTTGACTGCTTGTTCTCCGACTGATCAAAAGCCAGTTATGACTGCCGTTAGTCTCCAGGCGGATGCCTGTTTATCAATATTGACGATTGCTGGAAGGTTGAAGGTGGGCTATAACGTTCTGCTAATTTTGCAAGTCGTCTGGTCTCTCCATCCACAATCTGCGATTCGGAGGTATTTCAGGGAAATTGTATTCTTGACTGCACCTAATTATGTGATCACCCTCTTGCCAGTTCATCTGCTTTTCGATATCTTCAATTTTCCGATATCTCGGGACTCAGATTAAAGTAACTTTATGGTGTTCACTCAAGGTGGTAAGGCTGTTCCTGCTTTGTTCCACCAGTTTAGAGATTGTTGTCGCCGAATCCAGTGCTTGGATTGCAGCTTAGCTAAGTCTGTATAGACTGTAGTGTCGAAGTTGTTTAGTGAGAATCCCTTATTCCATTCCTCCTTAGATGGGAAGAGAGTGGCAAAATTCCTATGGAGTGTTACCGTCGAGACGATGTAGTCAGTCCTCACTGGGGTTAACTGAGTTTGTCGCAATAATACACTGGTATGACCGTTAGTTTTTTCCTTCCAGCGACCCGCTTCATTTAACCTAAATTCACTCATGGTTGCCGTCTTCTTAATAGGTAGGGCTATTGGAATAACGTGTGTCAGTGCGTTGAGGGCCTTTCCAGGACATGATCTGATTGCACCGACCGATATTGCACATGCTGATCTTTGTATTCTACCAAGTAATTTGATGTTGTATTCTCTCTCTAGAGCTTTCCACTAAACCACCGAGCCATACGATAAAATGCCCTGTAAAACCATAATGTATAGCTGGGTTGAAGACCCCATCTTCTTCTAACATACATTTACACACATATAAAGCAGTTTCTGCTTTCTTTACCCGTTCTTCCATTTTTAATTTCCAACTAAGTTTGGAGTCCAAAATTACTCTTAAGCACTTTGCATTGGTTAAAAGTGAGATGATTTTCCATTAATATTTGGTAGGGTAAAAATTCGTATCTTATATCTGGTGGTAAAAAGCATAAGTTCTGTTTTACTTGCATTTAAACTTAGGTCACAGCCTGTAGCCCAAGAGTTAAGCTCGCCTAACGCCCTTTGAATGATCCCACTGATCGCATTGGGACACAGTCCTGATGCCATTAACACTGCACCATCAGCGTACACAACTGAAGTAGTCGGAAAAGCTCCGGTGCAACAGATGGTCACAGTGCGCTGTAGTCTCGATAAGGTCCTCCTGACTCCCACTAGAGAGAGTCAACTCATCCAGACCACTGATGCATAGGTGATAATAGGTCTTATCATAGCCGTGTAGATCCATAGGACCTTGCTAGGAGAGAGACCCCACGTTTTCCCAAAGACACCTTCGCACTGCCAGAAAGCTGTCAGTGCTTTGGATGCCTTTGTTTCAACGTGTGATTTCCATAGGAGCTTACTATCGAGGATTACTCCAAGATATTTAATTTCCTTGGATAGCTGGATTGTGACTCCATTTAGCTTTGGCAGAACGAGTCCATCAAGCTTCCTCCTTCTGGTAAAGAGGACAATACCAGTCTTGGCGGGATTTGCCGATAGCCCATTCGCACAGCACCAAGTGTCAATCATATCCAGTGTTTTCTGTACTTTGCTACAGATGTCCATAAGCGAAGGGCCCGTTATCAAACAAGCAACGTCGTCCCCACATGCTTGTGTATAGACTCCATCACCATTTAAGGAGGTGAGTAGAGGATCGATCACCATGCACCAGAGCAATGGAGACAGCACACCACCTTGGGGGCAGCCTCTATTAGCCCTGGACGACACCAGCAGATCCTCCTCCGCCCGCACCGTGACGATTCTTTGGGCTAGCAATGAACGAATCCAATTCACCAGCACCCGGTCTACACCATGTCTGTTGGCAGAGCTGCATATACTGTCGAAAGTGGCATTATCAAAAGCCCCCTCTATATCCAAAAAGATGCTCATAGCGTGGTCTCTTCTATCGATGGCCTGCTCTATCCTAGCAACAAGGTTTTGCAGTGCCGACTCGCATGATTTTCCGCTTTGATAGGCATGCTGAAATGGAGAGAGTGGGTGAACCTTCAGCGACTTCTGACGCATTTTCAACTCCACTAGCCATTTGAGACTTTTCAGCATGAAAGAGGTCATGCTGATAGTTTTAAAGCTTTTGGGGCTGGTGTAGTCATCTCTCCCAACCTTAGGGATGAAAGCGACCCTCACCATCCTCCACGAGCGTGGTATATAAGCCAGTGCCAAGCATGCAGTGAAGATTTTCTTCAGGGCTGCAGTCACTGACTCTATGCCTTCCGTCAGCATGGCGGGATAAATGCCATCTTTTCCGGGGGATTTGTAGCCACCAAAAGATTCGATGGCAAATCGAATAGCGGCATCATTCACCGACTGTAGCAAATAATAATAATAGTAATTTTAATTGATATTGAGCAAAAATCAATATAAATAATGAGATAAGATCGTTCTTTTGAATGAAAAGTGCGATATGGACCAATTCGTCCCTTAAGCTAAAACTCGCAAGTTTTTTCTAATCCAGCAGCAGGGTTAAGAAAAAATACGTGGAAAACTGACTGCTGGTGTGTTATATGAGATCGTGGCTTCGAAGAAATCAGTCACACTCCATGTAGCTCAAACCTGTCCCCGAGTCATTACTTTTTGTTCCGAAATTTGAAAACGAAAACATTGTGGGAAAAACTGTCTAATGATGAAAACCTCAAAGCGGCAAGAAACGCACACTTTTTGGACAAGGAGGAAAAATATTTTATGAAGACCATTGGAAAACTAATTTTAAGATATAACAAGTGCTTTGATGTTATTGAATTAAACTCGACAAGAATACTTTGAACGCCTCTCGTATGTAGAATTTCATCATAACCAATGAACATATCTATGTGCATATAGTACGTGCAAACAAGTCTATGTACATGAACACTAAATTGTAGCTTAGATACACGTAAGTGCTTAACAGCATTCACAGGCAAAATCGGGTAGAGAAGACAACAGCAGAATCTACGAGTGAGAACTACGTAAGCATAGATATGGGATGCGGAGGGGTTTAAATGCTATTACACTAGTAAACGCGTGTACATGCAGAAACTGTTCACCATTGCGCCTCTCGGCGGACGAATTGGCCCTCCTGTTACGAAAGCTGTAGGGAGTGCGACTAATTAATTCACTGTCAGTTACGTATGCGTGAATGACAGCTGCCATTGTTGCTACCTTATCATAAAGAAGGACTGAGGCGAAAAACAAAGGGTAAAATTTGTATACATATGTTGATCGGTGTTGCCGTATTGGGAGAAATTAAGTCTCGGAACACATAAAAGTCGCTTTTATTATATATTTCAGTTTGCAGCTGATTCATATAAGAAATATCAGATTTATCATTGTATGTTTCTAACTTATTCGTAACTCGAATGCGGCGGCGACAATCCAGAATTGGCGAAATCCGCGTATGATTAATTCAATTAAAGATATTTAGAATTACGATGATATCCCCTGATAGATGGTCTTCATTTAATCCATGAATGAGAAAGTGTTTGATTAGTATTTTTTTGCTAAATGATTATATATTTCAATCACTATATCAATAATGGAACAAGCTAGTACACCGAAGACGTCATGTATATGTAAATTTGCAAATAAACTCGAAGAAACTATCGCACTGCGTATGAACTCATGAACATAAACTCGGCGCGGATCTCATCAGCTTAATATAGGGTTTTTCAGTAAGAGCGCTTCAACTTTTGAACTTTTTTGAGTAAAACCCAAACGGTTTGACCTTTTTAACTATTTTTTTTTTTTATTATCGAGTTTGAACATATACATTTAAGTATGAAATTCGATTTCTTTTGCATGATCACCGCGTGCACGTTTTACGAAGTCCAATCGTTGAACCCAATTTTCGACTACTCTTTTGCATAAATCAGCCGAAATTCCAGCAATTTCGCGTTCAATATTGGCTCTGAGCTCACAAATCGTCGCCGGCTTGTTATTGTAGACCAATGACTTCACATAACCCCAAAACGGGACGGCTTGTTAAATGGACCGTAAAATGGCCGTAATGCTCTTAAAGTAGCAGCAACAGAACGATTATTTTCATAAAAAATTTGCACGATTTGCAATCGTTGCTCAAGTGTGTAGCGTTCCATGATAAAATGTATACTAATGAAGTTTACAAATGACAAGCGAAAAATAAAAAATATTGCGTCGTTCGCCCTCCCTATCGGAAAAAAGTTGAAGCGCACCTATTGAATAACCCTATATTAGTTGTACTATCCTAAAGTCGTAATATCCATGTAAAAACCTCAACAAATTCGCTGATAAGATTCGATTAATTTAGGAATTTAAGGCAAATGGGAAGGAAGGCTGGTTTCTCTGTGTGGGCAAGGAAAATTGCAGAATTTAGCGTTCTCAAAACCTTCCATTTACGTTCCGAACTTAAGAATTAGATTTAAACGAGTTTGTATTTGAAAAAAATGTGACTTTGCTCCACACAAACTTTCCAACACTCGATGTTTTGCGGACTAAATTTCGTAACCGTGTAAGCAGCCGTTAGTCGGTTAGCAAATGAACTATTTTTGAAATGAAACTATGCGCAGTGAAGAATAAAGTAGGCTCAAACTTTTCTTTTTGGGTATATTTTTTAAATTTATAAATTGACCCGAAAGAAATTTTAACAGCTTTTAATATAATCTCGCATATCTCTTTGTGGTCTTGGTTTCTAAGTATAAGTATTTCCTTATATTGCTCAAATTTACAAATACGTAACGTAGGGCTTTGCTGGATCACTTATAACCCGTTTCGAGCTAAAGGGCAACACTGATGCAGAGCTAGAAGCAAAATATAATGGTGTTTGTAATATGTACTCACATGGGGAACAATTGCGGTAAAAGCAAACGAACAATAAAAGTCGCTGCAGGACTTTATCATAAAAAGAGCAACAAAAACCAATGGCAACCAATGCCAAAGAGAAGCAAACTGAGCGTATGTATTGAGGTGCATACTCGTACAACATAGTATTAACAGTATGAGGGTAGTTAGGCATTAAGTGTGCAGCTCCATTAAAAAGTACAGCGGATTATCAACGTTTGCTACACCTGGATATTTGATGCACGTTTGAACGCCAAATGCTGACGAGGTAACGATGGGGCATATTATATAGGGCTCTCCAATATGGTCAGTTGAAATTGAGTAAAACAAGCTGTGCGTGGGATGTTAAAAAAATATTTTGTTTGTACTTGTAAGACATTTGTATGCCAAGTATGCATTCGTTTAAATATCTACCTCGGCTCGGTGGCATGTGCAAAGGTATGAACTCATAATTTAAAGTGCAAGCCGACTAGTATGACAGACGCTCGCTTTCGAGTCTGGTTGCTAAAAAATGGTTTCATGAAAGTGCCTAATGAAATTCCAAATATTTCAGAGTTTCGAATGCCATTCCGATTGAAATTCTAGCTGTTTGGCATTTTTTTTTAACAATTAATAGGACTATGAATAAGTTCGTTACGGTTTTACAACAGATGGCGTAACTTGATTATTATTCCATCGATCCACATTTCCAAACATTCATTGGAGAGCTACTGTCGTAAGGCACAAACGTCAGTATAAGTTTTTTATTTGAAGCGTAAACAACAATATTTTTACCACACTTGAAAATGTCGAATTTCGTGCCAAATAATGTGTTTTTGCGGAGAATTCTTCTTCATTATTTTAATATGAAGAAAAAAGCAGCCGAAAGTCATCGTATCTTGGTGGAAGTTTATGGTGAGCATGCTCTATCTGAGCGAACGTGCCAGAAGTGGTTTGCACGCTTTAAAAGTGGTGATTTTGGCTTGGAAGACGAAGAACGCGAGGGTGCGCCGCCAAAGTTCATGGATACCGAATTGGAGGAATTGCTCGATCAAGATCCGGCTCAAACGCAAGAAGAGGTTGCAAAAACTTTGGGAGTTGATCAATCAACCATTTCCAAACGTTTAAAAGCCATGGGAATGATCCGAAAGGTAGGCCATTGGGTGCCGTATGAATTGAAGCCAAGAGACGTTGAACGCCGTTTTATGGCATGCGAACAACTGCTTCAACGGCACAAAAGAAAGGGTTTTTTGCATCGAATTGTGACTGGCGATGAAAAGTGGGTCCATTACGACAATCCAAAACGTCGGGCAACGTATGGATACCCTGGCCATGCTTCAACATCGACGTCGGCGCAGAATATTCATGGCCTGAAGGTTATGCTGTGTATCTGGTGGGACCAGCTGGGTGTTGTGTATTATGAGCTACTGAAACCGAATGAAACGATTACGGGGGATGTCTACCGACGACAATTGATGCGTTTGAGCCGAGCACTGCGAGAAAAACGGCCGCAATACGCCGATAGACACGGCAAAGTTATTTTGCAACATGACAATGCTCGGCCACATGTTGCACAAGTGGTCAAAACATACTTAGAAACGCTCAAATGGGATGTCCTACCCCACCCGCTGTATAGTCCAGACCTTGCGCCATCCGATTACTATCTCTTCCGATCGATGCAACATGGCCTGGCTGACCAGCACTTCCGTAATTACGATGAAGTCAAAAAATGGATCGATTCGTGGATTGCGGCAAAACCGACCGAATTTTTCACAAAGGGAATCCGTGAATTGCCAGAAAGATGGGAAAAAGTAGTAGTAAGCGATGGACAATATTTTGAATATTAAATTTGTAACCATTTTACGTCAATAAAGTTTCAAATTTCGAAAAAAACCGCACGAACTTATTCATAGTCCTATTATATTAATTTTTTTTAGTTTTGTCGACATGTTTCAGTGAAATATGAAAATTAGTAATTTTTCCAAGTAACTCCAACGCTTGCACCACTCTCAGGACAGATCGATGTCGTGAATGTAGATAGCAATGTATTTTATTGTTACAGAAAAAGAAGAATGGAGTGAGAAAAGTAACTGATAGTTACTATAAAACGATATAAGAATAATAAAAAGAACGATACAGTTGAACCAAATATCACTACGTAACCAAACTCAAAAAAATCGTGTAACTTGGTACGATGTATAGAACATGTTTTGTGCCTAGTAGAGTAATAAAAAAACTGGTAACTCGAAATATTAAACATACCTTCAAAATTCGAACTTAGGGCCTTTCTTGGGGATCTCTTAACTCTTTTACTCATAATTGAAAAATTTGTTAATACATTTTTAAGTTTATCATATTTATTGCCGTGTGTAGTTGCCGGTCTCCCATCGGTCGCATCCCCAAGTGGCGGATAAGAGAACAGTGGGCAGATATGCAGAGTAGGTGGGAAATCGATCGCGTAACAAAGTTTTCATCTGTAACCAAGCTAGGATAAGCGGGCTAGCAACCTACTTATTCGAAACTAAATTACTATACTATAATATAATATACATATATATATAATATATAAATATATTTAAACTTACAACTACGACGCCAGTGCTAACTCAGGTTAGTGTCGTTCGAAACTTTCCCAACCAAACAAAAATGTGAGAAGTACGCGAAGCGCTTTGAGACGATATTTTTATGCACGCATTCGAAAGAGCCGAAATTATCTTACGCCGCGGCTGCAAAACTAAGAACTCAAAAAAGTTTGTTGTGTCGTTTAAAAAGATATTGATTAGTTTTTTTTTAAAGCCGATTCAAAAAGCAAATTTTACATGACCCGCCCTATATTTGTACGAATACAAGTCTTTCAAATACATAATACACAAGTACCAAAATTTAAATTTATCATTATTACTAATGCGATTACAAAAGTGATTTTAAGTATCAAAACACATCGTCTCCTCTACGATATATTGAGGCGCATTACAAAAATGTGTTCAAATCAGCAGTGGTCTAAGTGGCGTAGTTGCCAACTTCATTTAGTGTTTTTTGAAATTTAAACCCCAAAAACAAATGGTTCAGTGCATAATGCCCTTTTTATTTATTTCTTCTAAACTCCAGTTCCATCCACATGCCTTTCTCATAGATAGGTAAAAACATGAAATAAGTAAATACGACGTGTGTATGAGGACTCAGCTGATCTGAATCATTTTCAAACTACGACAAATTCGTCAATGGCTCTTGCCATACTTTTAAAAGCAAAAATCGGAGCCGTTTACCACTTCTCTCAGTAATCGCATTACTCCACATAAAAAATTGGTTAAAAGGGAAAATTGTTATTGTAATTTTCATATCGATAGTAGGCACGTTTATCAAAATTCAAAATATGACTTGAACTCAATTTTATGGTCACAAGTTGCTCGCAGCCTTCGTAGCCGAATGCTTGGTGCGTAACTACCATTCGGAGATGAACAGGCTCGAATCTCCGCGCATAAAACACCAAACAATAAAAAAGGTTTTTTCTGATAGAGTTCGCCTTGTAGCAGGCAAGGCCAAACCTCCGATTGTATTTATGCCATGAAAAAGCTCTTCATGAAAAATCATTTGCGGTTCGGAACCGACTTAAAACTGTAGATCCCTCCATTTGTGGAACAAGTTATATATAAATATATATTAGGGCGGGTCGATTTAAAAATCGCTCATTGCTCTGTGAAAATCGTTTTCTAGGGATCAAAATAAGAAACTTTGCCGAAGGAACCATACCTCTAAAACGAATTCTGATGTCCCCCAATTTGGGTCGAACGAAAAATCCCACTTTGACCCATTTAGAGTGCTCCAATCGAGTCCAAATGTATGGCCGATGTATGGTTCCTTTGGCAAAGTTTCTTATTTTGATCCCTAGAATATGATTTTCACAGAGCAATGGGCGATTTTTTGCCTCCCCACAAATCGACCCGGCCTAATATAGGTACATATATAAGTATATAAGTTTAAAATAACTTGTACACTTTAAATTTACATATACCTATAGGTATGTTTTTCTAATAGTGGTCGCCCCTCGGCAGGCAATGGCAAACCTCCGAGTGTATTTCTGCCATGAAAAAGCTCCTCATAAAAATATCTGCCGTTCGGAGTGGGCTTGAAACTGTAGATCCCTCCATTTGTGGAGCAACATCAAGACGCACACCACAAATAGGAGGAGAAGCTCGCCCAAACACCTAACAGAAGTGTATGCGCCAATTATCGATTTTTTTTTTTTTTTTAGGTATGTTTTTTACAGAATCGTTATGATCGAATAAATTTTGTGTTATTGAATTATTTGAGATTATGTGTTTATTTTGTACTCCCGTTATATACAAACTATTATAAAAAAACTGTTATTTGATACAAAAGTTTAATTTAGTGAGCTGTTTTTTCCAAGTTTTGTTGCTTTTCGAAATTCAAAAGTTGCTAACTCTATCTATCATCTATAGTACAACCACTTACGTGCATACATAAGTATAGTCTTATATATATCCTCTTATATATGTCCATTCTGATATGTGCATGTATACAATTGTTTGCGGTTGCATAATAAATTTCATCACCGCCGATCTCTTTCTTTCTACCCCCTTATTTGTGCCGTAACGTGTTTTAATTTGAACGGTAAACAATTAACAATTGTTTCAATATTTTCAACGTCGCGGCACAATAAAGCCATGTTTTAATTTCATTTATTGTCATCGCCAACATTGATGCAATTCATTTACTCAACGGCAGCAACAATTGTGTTACCAGTATCAGTTGCAGTATTTCGCTATGCAAGCAAAAGAATACTTAGTAGTCACTGGATTTCAATTAAGGATCAACTTAATTCATTTTAATCTTGTTTACAAAACCAATTAAATGTATTGCCATTAAAAGCGCACTTCGCTTGCAATATATGCGTACTTACATGTATATTTTGTCATCTACTAAATAAATACCTTAAAGTAATTTTATTTCACTAGTTTCGTAGTTAAATAACTTTAATGAAACACCTTACCTGCATCACCTGTATGACGAAATAATGAACTTTTATGCATAATGTACCAAAATCTATTCAACTCTAGTACTACCTGTTTAAGTGAACCTGTTGAACATTTGCCTAAAATACAATATACTTTTGACCAGCAGTACGATAAAATTGGCGTTTTTTGATGACAACAAGGTTACGCTCGTTTATATAAAAAAGAGTGTCCAGAAGAGAAATCCCAAAGAACAAAACTTTTATGAAAGCCATGAGTAAAATGTCCAATGCATTACGAAATTTTAGGTGAATCCATTAGTTTATAATAAAATATGCAGCAAAGAATAGTTGCCTTTGGTTGTTTATAAGCTGCATCAGAACATTTAACGATAATAATAATAATTTTAGTATCTGTAGTGACCAAGTGGCGACACTTTGACTTAAAAGACCTTTTGTGTCCTACTACATGTTTTAGAAGTTAGTACAAGTGCTGTTGATTATCACTACTACCATTAAATACTATATTACATCAGGTTCTATTTAACTTAGATGTTCCCTGCCTCAGGCTAGGATTTGCCAAACTCTTTCAGTAAATATCCTTTTTTGAATCCTTATTTTCTCCCATTCCCAATGTGAATTTTTGAGAGATGAGAATTTAAGTAATAGTGATCTGTCATAAAATCTACTCATTTTTTATAGATATTTTTTAGGATTTTTTTTTTGTTTAAAGAAAATAAAATGCGATCGTTTTCAGGATATCAACGAAAAAGTTTCCGCCATTTTGTTATTTTTCAAAAAAATGTTCCCATTGTCACACCTGCCAGAATGCCAAGCCTATAAAATAATAGTCAGTTTAATAAATATTTCCTTTTATCGTTTTATTCATTTAGGCACATTCCAACAAATTGTGGACTAGGGCTTAGAATGTAAGGAAGACTAAGCCCTTATTAAGTATCAGGTGTTTTTTAGCAGTCAAATTGGAAAATCACTTTGAAAAAAAGGGTATATCTTTATAAGTTCATAAAGCGAAGTGTTGAAGAAGACGATGAAATGTCGACACACAACACACAACTTGTTGGCCTTTGTCTTTCGACTATGTGAAAATTTTTCGTAAGCATATTGGCTCTCATATGTTAAGCACATTAAATACAGCTTCATCAAGAATTGCAGCCAAAAGACCATCGTTTGCGTCGCGTTAATGCAGAATGGGCTCATTTAAATTTAGTATTTACATTTATTGAAAAAGTAGTCAAAACTTAGGCTGATTGGTCGTAGCCGTGTAGATGAAGAAAATTTATTAAAGATAGAAATCAACCCTGATTACACTGTGGAACAAATTCAGGTTAGCAAAAATTAGGTCCATTCTGAGAGTGGCGGGTGAAAATAGAGGCGAAATTAGAAGACCCGTATCGCGCCGTTTTTTTATGTTAGTTCGAATTTTTTTTTAATCGGCCTTCAAAGTTTGCAGTCAAATGCCGATTTTCAGTATATTGTTTCATAAGTACCACAAAAATTTTCGAAATCAATTTTTTCAAATATTGTAATTGTAGCACAGGTCTCTAGCAATAATTTGGCTTTTACAGATTGAAAAAATATCAATTAGTCGACGAGTTATAGCCAAAAACCCATATAAACAATTTTGCTCCGATTTCGAACTTCGAAGGCCGATTAAAAAAAAATTCGAACTAACATACAAAAACGGCACGATACGGGTCTTCTAATTTCGCCTCTATTTTCACCCGCCACTCTCATAATGGACCTAATTTTTGCTAACCTGAATTTGTTCCACAGTGAAAAAAGTTCCTTATCGATCGCCATCGAATATTTACTTTACCAGCTAACTTGTGCCTAATACCTAGACCGAGCAAAAATTTATATATTGTATAATATTTCAACGAAACTTACTCATCTCCCTTGTAACGGTAATTTTCAGAAAAGCAAACTACGCGGCCGCCGTAGCCGAATGGGTTGGTACGTGACTACCATTTGGAATTCACAGAGTGAAACACCAAATTAAGAAAAACATTTTTCTAACAGCGGTCGCCCCTCGGCAGGCAATGGCAAACCTCCGAGTGTATTTCTGACATGAAAAAGCTCCTCATAAAAAATATCTGCCATTCGGAGTCGGCTTAAAACTGTAGGTCCCGACATTTGTGGAACAACATCAAGACGCACACCACAAATTGGAGGAGGAGATCGGCCAAACACCCAAAAAGGGTGTACGTGCCAATTATATATATATATAATATATATATATAAACTACGTGATATCTCTGTAATAAATAAAGAAAAGTTATTCAAATTTGGTACAAATGATGAACCCAAGAAAAAAACGACACAGGTAAAATTTTGTTAACGACTCGCCCATAAAGTAAGCCTCATCTCCCGTAAGGATGCATTTGAGCTTGTCCTGATAGTCTGAAAGCATTGTTTCACACACATCAACGCGACGAATTTTTTCCAAGAAATTGAGAGCTTTCGGTACCAAACGAGATTTGACTTTTCGTAGGCCCAAATGGTCCTTCAAAATGGTTTTCACAGATCCTTCTGATATTCCGATCATATCAGTAAGGTCTTTAACAGTCAACCGACGATTTTTGAGCACTAACTCCTTCACTTTATTGACGTGTTGGTCATCTGTTGACGTCGATGGTCGTCCGGAGCGCTCCAAGTCATCAACACGTTCTCGACCCTCTTTGAAGTCTTTGTACCACTTATAAACATTTTTCTGCGACATGGTCGAATCACCAAATGCCTTCTGCAACATGCTAAATGTTTCCGCAGCCGAAATTTCATTCTGCAAACAAAACGAAAAATGCACTCTTGGTCGTTTGGTAAACACAAGCGTAAATATATTACTGATAATGACATTCACATGAAAGTTGGCCCAGATGTTATTAACAGTGCTGCCAACTCATAAAAAAGGTAACTAGAGCGAAATTTTAATCCCGCGAACTTTGACAAATAAATTCACCTTACTTTTTGCCCACAGTATAAAGCTCGCTCCGGACCAAGTTTATTGATGGACTTATTACAAATAAGAAATTAATACAAAATTTGTAAAAAATACAAAGAGTATGAGTATTGGTAGAGAAAAATAGTGAAGGAGGGCATGGCCACATTAACGTATTTACTCTTTATTATTTCTTTAACAGACAGACTAACAGCAAATAGAAAACCAATTGTTCACACAAAATTCAATATTTAATATATAATATTTTCACCTCGATGTTCTGCTTTGAAAATTTTTTAATAGGAAATTTTGCACAAACCATGCTACTCCGAAACGTATAACGTAAAATGGCGTGTTTTTAAACATACATACATACTTACATATAATACATATTTACTTCGTTACAATTTTAGAATAAGTACCAGTACAGGCGGAAAATAGATAAAAAAATGGAAAAGAACTGCAATAAATTTTTTTAAGCAAACGACATAAAATCCCAACTTTATCGTACAGTTATCATTTCATATTGGTAGGCATACCAAACAGCTATGTTGTAGCGAACATTTGAATTGAGCACCGATTTACGTTTAGTAACTCATCCTTGAGTAGGTATAGGTATGTAAATTTTAGACGCCAGCAGGCAATCCAATTGTCTCGATATCAACAAGCTGCAGAACATCGTTGCCACGTTTCAATAAAATGATTAACAAAAGGGGAAAAATCGCGAAAATGAGCATTATTGCCACTATTTAATATTAAAATGCATGCAAAGCCAGCTCCAATATGCTGTGAAAGATAAATTTGAAATGGGTTTGAAAGTAAGCTTCTGTGAAAACGTTATATTAGTTTGGGGAAGAAGAAATCAATTTTTTTAAGAAATCAATTTAAAGTTTATGTTCGTTGTAAAGGTGACATTTCAGACTAAAACAATTCTTGTGCTGGCGAAAATACAAGCCAGGCCGCTGAAACTGTGAATGGTGTTTATGGTATCGATACTGTAACAGCTAATTATGTGCAATTTTGGTTTCGCGATTCCGTTCAGGCATTCCTGATGTTAAAGCAAATTTCGATAAAAGCACAGATATAATCGAAGTTGACCGGCGTGTTAGTAGTCGTAGCACCATGAGTTAAAGATCGACCATAAAACAGTTTGAAAACATTTGCGCAAAAATAATGGGTTTCTGCAGCTCAAAATATTATATATATTTACTTATATATTCAAGTAAGTACATATTTGTCCTGTCTAATGCTTGGAACTCACAAATATTCACGATTGTCTCATGGCAGGAAAAAAAAACGTAATGAAATGCCGTATTCGCGAGTTTAGTACCCTTCGCACTAAAAACGGGTTGAACCAAAATGTAGGTCTTATCTTTTTGCATTTTTTCAGCAACTTCCCTTCTGTGCATCTAACATTCGTGGTGTACTCCATCCCACAAATTCTAATATCAAGATATCAAATGTCCAAACACAAAATTTGTTTTCATATAGCTCATAGCTATCAGGCGAAAT